>NC_090765.1:32589993-32602493 GCF_036898095.1 Palaemon carinicauda
AAGTACGAAATGATGAATGGTAAAGTATTGGTTTAAAAGCTCAAGATAGAGATGGCAGGCGAAATCTAACCGAGGCCCTTTGTGTCAATAGGCGTAGGAGGAGGAAGAAATAATGATGATGATGATGATGGAAAAAAAAGATTATGTCTGGTAACTATAATTATATAAATATCCTTCTTAATTTTCTGTATAATGTTAGAATAATAATATTTACGAATTAAAGTTTTTTACATAAAGGTTTGCTGCTAAATCTTAAAGTAAAAATGAATGGATTTTCTCAAGAGAAATTTTAATAATTCTTTGCAAGGTTATTACCGCCTTCACATAAATTTAGAATTCTAAATGGAAAAAGTTCAGGTAATTTGAAAACTTCATAGACCATAAAATACTATACAAAATGTTTGCTTAATATATTATCTGAACAAGAAATATACATTCAGTTCTTCGAAAGTCTCCAAAGAATAAATTTTGTTCACAGTATTTTAAGTATTTATGTGTGCCAGAGAGAGAGAGAGAGAGAGAGAGAGAGAGAGAGAGAGAGAGAGAGAGAGAGAGAGAGAGAGAGAGAGAGATAAAAAGTATGTTACAAAAACTGAATTGAAAATGCTGACATTAAATTTTCTTCCATTTACCGTTCTACTGAAGTCCAACAGTACATACGTTTGAAGTGAATAGGTACAAAACTTCTTTTTCTACATTAATAATCTTCAATGATTGTTTTTTTTTTTTTTTTTTTTGAATATCAAGATTTGGCCAGGCATTTGATTACCAGTTCCACATTCTCTCCCATAGGAAAAATACACAAATAAAACTAAAATATATATCATTGTCTCCAAGAAAACCTTTCGCAAAACCAGAATTAAATTTATAATATTTAACATACAAAAATACTACTTGTACCTCTATAAGTAGAAAGATTCTGGATACTTTGATTTCTGAGAAAATAGAATTTACGATGCCAATGAGAACCTTTCGGTTCATTAAAAAAATTTCAAAAAATGAAACACTGTCTAATGCAGTGGTTCCCAAACTGGGGGAAATTTACCCCTGGGGGGAAATTTGAAGCTTCCAGGAGGGAAATAATTACACTAACAACTAACTATAACAAGCGGAAAATGTCCTCATAGTACGTGCGGAAATTTGTCGTTATCCATTCAATTGTGATATGATCATATCAGTTCTCACTGACATGATGTTCAAGGGGAGAATTGGAGTGTCATGACCATTTCTGAGGCAGGCGAGTGTACCAACCGTGTTTCACACAATTGTACATAATTCCTTTTGTATATATTTTGGTTGTATCTTCGCTCTTCCCTCGCACTAAAACGAACATGAAAATTTATGTCTGGTTTTTCCTCTGTAATATTGTCTGTCTTGTGAACTTATGTCCTGTTGCCTTGAGGTTTTGTATATAAGGAGAGTGTTCCACAATAATATAACTCAGTCGTTTCCAACCTGCCTTTGAGTTCACAGCCTTACTCGGCGCCGTCACACGAGTGTGTTTTAACCACTTTTTCCCTCATACACATGAAGGGGGAAATCTGGATGGTTTGAACTAGGTGCAGGAGGGAAATGACAGAAAATAGTTTAGGAACCACTGGTCTAATGGCTTAAGCTTGTTCCCTGATATGAAAAATTTAGGAGCAACTTCAAAAAACCTTTTAAGGACGATGCTTGTATATGTTCATTTTGTCGTCCGTCTATTTATATTCTAATGGTAAAAGTAAATAACGACAGCCATCGAAGGCCCCGATGAATATCATACGAAAATCCACTAATCAAGAATCAAGTTATTGACTTCCTAATAACAAAAGAAAAATCAATTAAATAAGAACATACCATTACTGGATTTTATATAAAAAAGGAATATTCGTCTTAGAAGGAAACCAAAATCGAACGCTTTAATAACAATTAAAAGCAAGAAACATAATATCATAATTATGCAGAGCTAAGCTTCATAAGTTTTTTCTGATCATTTTGAAAATAATCACGAAAATAATAAAACAACAGGATTCTAAGGTCAATAAAATTTAAGCAAAATATAGATAAAAGAAGCAATTGGCAATGAAATTATTCAAAATAAAAGAAGCAATTGGCAATGAAATTATTCAAATAAGACAGAGAACCGGCATCAATACCATTAAAACGAGGTCGGTATTCTGTTCATAGAGTTATTGTTCACAGGAAATAAGTGACTGTGAGGTAATGTATTTTTTTCAAATGAAGATTCAATTTTGATACAATTTAATGAAGGTAGACGCGACTTTGCCTTTTACTGTCTGCTTAAGTCCAATCATTATTATAAAACCATCTACTTATAAAAATAAATAAGAAAACAAAAGAGCAAATAAGGACCACTCCAAGATAACCTAATCCCAAATAGAAATGAGAGAATTGGTGTCTGGAATGACTGTCTCCTCATTCCCCGTTTCCACGTTCATTCCCAATTTCCTCCTTATTTCAACTTTCTCATCCATCCTTGGCGGCGACTTCTAAGCCAACCCCTTCCCATCCCCACCCCCCACCCCCCCACCCCCGAATTTCTCATCAGGGTCCAAGTGAAAGATAACATAGAGAAAAAAGCAAATGAAAAGGACCATTATCATTTCACAAGGAACAAACATACTAATAAAAGTAGTAATAAAACCATGTAATTGCATACTAAGAGAGAGAGAGAGAGAGAGAGAGAGAGAGAGAGAGAGAGAGAGAGAGAGAGAGAGAGAGAGAGAGAGAGAGAGATGGGGAGGGGGTTGGATACTCCTTGGGACACTTATGCATATATGTATCCTTCTCTTTGATATTCGGAAAAGGGGTCCTCAGATCTCGAAGACGAATTCTAAATGGGTCTTTTCATTTCGAGAGAGAGAGAGAGAGAGAGAGAGAGAGAGAGAGAGAGAGAGAGAGAGAGAGAGAGAGAGAGAGAGAGAATCAAAATTATAGTAGAAGGTTTTAGTTTTGATTAATCAAATATTTTTCTCATTTAATGGGTAAACCTCATTATGCAATTAAAAACTGTTACACATATAGGCAAATGATAATGTGGTTAAGGAAGAAATGACAAATTTAAGATATCTATATAGACTAAATTTCAAAAAAATAATATTCCTCAGGAAATAAGCATCAAATTTAATATTTCAAAGAATTTTATCTCATCCAAACAATTACAAAATTCTCTTAGAAATTCAGGTCATATGAAACTTGAATTCATCCCACTGATCATTCAGGTTAAGTTTTTTTTTTTTTTTTTTTTTTTTTTCATCAGACAACAAATGTAGTCAGCTAATTTTGTATATATTAGTGACTTCACTCTTGACTGTGAATAAAAGATGACTTTATGCAACCAAATCAACTCATTTTGTTGTTAGTCATAAAATGATGCAAAGTGAAGTAGTTGCTATAATCAAAACAAAACTATAAACGTTTTAAGTTAAACTCCGGGAAAACAAACTTCTCAGCAGATATTACCATTGCTAACATATTCATTGATTCTTAACATCTAATGATATTTCATATTCTATTTAATTTCTAGTCTTTAGTTATTTTTTTGAGGTAAAATACAAAATCAAAATATATCAATAATAGTGGCCTTAAAACTTAACATTGTTCGTAGGATCTCTTTTTTCATCAGAAAATAACATGACGACAGTCACAGAATTCATGTTCTGACAACGATGGAAAGCTTCATCCAAGGGGCCATTATGAGGTGCGAATTTTGCCTATTAAAGATTTTTAAAGGCTTAAAAGCCACTCATGAATGGCAGAGGCAAGGTACAGCAACATTGCCCTATCGAGCAGGACAATACCCTAGAGACTGACCATATATACATATGATCAGCGAACAAGCCCCTCTCCACCCAAGCTAGGACCAAGGAGCTTTCTTTGGAATTCATTCCCGATTTATTGTTGGAGAGTTTTGATGTTTCTTGATTTGATAACGATTTTAAAACTAGCATAACGGTTTCCACTATTAATCAAAATATGACAAGCTCATAATACGTTGAAAAAAAAATTGTCTGCAGAATATCTGATACAAAACTATATTATTATTATTATTATTATTATTACTATCCAAGCTACAACACTAATTGGAAAAGCAAGATGCTATAAGCCCAGGGGCTCCAATAGGGAAAAATAGCCCAGTGAGGAAAGGAAATAAGGAAATAAATAACTGAAGAGAACAAATTAACAATAAATCATTCTAAAAAAAGTAATGTCAAAAGAGATATATCATATATAAACTATTAACAACGTCAACAACAAATATGTCATATATAAACTATAAAAAGACTCATGTCCGCCTGGTCAACAAAAAAGCATTTGCTCCAACTTTGAACTTTTGAAGTTCTACTGATTCAACAACCCGATTCGGAAGATCATTCCACAACTTGGTAACAGCTGGAATAAAACTTCTAGAGTACTGCGTAGTATTGAGTCTTATGATGGAGAAGGCCTGGCTATTAGAATTAACTGCCTGCCTAGTATTACGAACAGGTATCGCTATGTTATAAAATGATATACTGTTGTTATAAATTACTGCAATATATGTGAAAATATACATATAAAAAAACAACAGCAACAACAAATACAGCCGTTTCTAGTCCACTACAGTTGGATTGGTCAATCTCATAAGAGTCCACCGTAAGACAAAGGCCTCAAAAAATACCCTTACTCGTGTTTGAGGTTTGGCCAATTTTCATCACCACGCTGGCCACTGCGGATTGGTGATGGTGGGAGACTTTCGTCTGATCGCTCACAGCAAACAAATCAAGTATGGGGGATCCTGACTAGTACAGATTTCCTGATCCTGGCAAAATACAAACCCTTAGAACCAAATAAAGGTATCCCCACTGAAAGAGTGGGATATGTGTATGTATGTATGTATGTATGTATGTATGTATGTATGTATTATATTTATATATATATATATATATATATATATATATATATATATATGTATATATATAGTCACATACACACACACACATATATATATATATTATATATATATATATATATATATATATATATATATATATACATATATATATATGTATAGACATATATACACACACACACACTATATATATATATATATATATATATATATATATATAATATATATATATATATATATATATAGACGTACACACACACATATATATAATATATATATATATATATATATATATATATATATATATATATATATATATATATATATAAACATGATTATATCTTTTGGTTTGCCAGTTAAAACAAATCATTATTTTTCAGTTACATGATTTATAAAATCTTTAACCAATATCAGTACTGAGTAATTATTCTGACATACCATGCATTCGATAACATTATTCTAAATTCCCTATCATGTTTACTTTAACAACACTTTAACCTTATCCTCCTTCCTCAATTTTTTATTTAAATCCGCAGAATTTGTCTAAGCAAGTTCTTACCCATTTTACGTCTTGTATTACTATAATAAATAATCCAATTATATATTAGACAGAAAACTGTCCTGGATACTCTGACATAAGAAAATGTACACTAGAAAAGCATTCTATCTCTCTCTCTCTCTCTCTCTCTCTCTCTCTCTCTCTCTCTCTCTCTCTCTCTCTCTCTCTCATCAAGGATACTGGGGTAAAAATCAACACAAGATTGCTAATGTAAAAGCCAATTTCGACCATTTCTGGCTGAATCCAACACTCTCTCTCTCTCTCTCT
This sequence comes from Palaemon carinicauda, assembly GCF_036898095.1. Classification (NCBI taxonomy): domain Eukaryota; kingdom Metazoa; phylum Arthropoda; class Malacostraca; order Decapoda; family Palaemonidae; genus Palaemon; species Palaemon carinicauda. The sequence continues at coordinate 32,595,714 of NC_090765.1, forward strand.
CTCTCTCTCTCTCTCTCTCTCTCTCTCTCTCTCTCTCTCTCTCTCTCATCCAAGATCCATTGGGGTAAAAATCAACACAAGATAGCTAATGTAAAAGCCAATTTAGACCATTTCTGGCTGAATCCAAGCAGAGAGAGAGAGAGAGAGAGAGAGAGAGAGAGAGGAGAGAGAGAGAGAGAGAGAGAGAGAGAGTCCTAATGAGTCTACAGTCTCGTTACACCCCCCCCCCCCCAGAACAAATGAAGACGAATCCCTCTACAATGAGGCCGGAAGTCGGGAACAAACTGCTTGAAGGAAGAGTAATTTATGACCCTTATTTCAGAGACTTGTCGGAGGACGAGTTGGCTAACATTTTTGGATTTTTATTTTAGGGTACTTGGGCGTAAAAACAGGAGGAGGAGGAGAGGAAGAGAGAGGGAGGAGGAAGAGAGGGAGGAGGAGGAGAGGAAGGAGGAGAAGGAAGAAGGGGGAGGAGGAGAAGAAAGAGGAGGAGGAGGAGGAGGAGGAGGAGAAGAAAGAGGAGGAGGAGGAGGAGGAAAAGGAGGAGGAGGAGGAGAAGGAAAAAAAACAGAAGAAAAAGGGAGGAGGAGGAGGAGGAAAAGGAAGAGGAGAAGAAAAAGGAGGAGTAAGAGGAGAAGAAGAAAAAGGAGGAGGAGGAGGAGGAGGAGGAGGAGGAGGAGGAGGAGGAGGAGAAGAACAGGAGGAGGAGGAGGAGGAGAAGAACAAAAAGGAGGAGGAGGCAGAAGAGAAGGAGAAGGAGAAGGAGAAGGAGGAGTAGGAAAGAAAGGGAGGGGGGTACATGCGAGGAAAGTTATTCATCACACCAGGAATACTCTTTTTTCCAAGACATCTTTATGATGGGGAAATTTATCATGGGTATAAATTTAGTTAATTTCACAAGTTTATTTACACAAGGGAAGACGACTGGGTGATGAGGTAATGAGGTATGAAATTGTTTTTCTTTCTCATGCCAAGAAAATAACGTCGAGATGAAAACCCAGGAATATTACAAGATCAAGAGAATTTATTTATTCTGATTATCAAAATGGACACGGGGAGGCATAAGAAAACAATCTGAAAAGATCTAACAAGTCTTTTTTTATAATTAGAGTAGTAAAAAAAAAAAAAAAAAAAAAAAAAAAAAAGACAATAAGAAAAGGTTTTAATTTTTCTATAGTGTGTGTGATTAAAAATACAGAATCAATTATTAATCTTCCTGAACCATATTATTATTATTATTATTATTATTTAAGCTACAACCCTAATTGGAAAAGCAAGATGCTATAAGCCCAATTGCTCCAACAGTGAAAAATAGCCCAGGGAGGAAAGGAAATAAGGAAATAAATAAACGATATAAGAAGTAATGCAAAATAAAAAATTAAACATTTTAAAAACATTAACAACATTAAAATAGATATTTGATATAAAAACTATAAAATGACTTATGTCCGCCTGGTCAACAAAAAAGCATTTGCTCCAACTTTGAATTTTTGAAGTTCAACCGATTCAACTACCCGATTAGGAAGATCATTCCACAACTTGGGCACAGATGGAATACAAAAACTTTTAGAGAACATTGTTTTGTTTTCAAAGGGGCATTGAAAAACCTAAATTACCCAGTGTTACACATATACAGCCATTCCTAAAACGTATCTCAACTATAAATATATTGATGGTAACTGAACTATCACCATCAAAAAGGAAAGAACAAAGGCCTACCTTGTATAGGTAGAACTACAAAAGTTAAAATTTGCACCAAATGTTAATATGTTGAACAGGCTGACGTCTCTTTTTATAGTTTATATGTGAAAGATATGTTTTAATGTTAATGTTCTTAAAATATTTCAGATCAATTGTTCATTATATCTCAAATAGTTCATTTCCTTACTTTCCTCACTGGGCTATTTTTCCCTCTTGGAGCCCCTGGGCTTAGAGCATCCTACTTTGCAAATTACGGTTTTAACTGCAGTCGGTTTTAACTTAGCTAATAATAATAATAATAATAATAATAATAATAATAATAATAATAATAATAATAATAATCATCATCATCATCATCATTATCTCCTCCTACGCCTATTGAAGCAAAGGGCCTCAATAATAATAATAATAATAATAATTATAATAATAAAAGAACGCCGGAAACAAGAAGGAATAATTTCAGATGTCATAAGGCAAAGAGGAGAATAAAATACGTATCCTTAAGGGTTTCCAAACCTCCTCCTCCCATGAAATCGCAAGATAAATTCCTGTGTGTGTGCAGAACTCGGGCGATGTTGCCATGCAAGATGACAGTTTAATTACAAGAAGATTTATCATGGTAGTTCCTGCAACACCGGCGATTACACCCAAGCACCCGGGATGCGAGAGGTAAAGCTTGGGGAATATTTCGTACTGAGTTCGCTCCGTATTTAATTGCTTGCTGTGAGTCATATGACTTTAATATATGAAGAAGAATATTGATTTTATAAAGCTTTGTAGGTATAAATGTTTTGACTTCAGATTCATATTACACACACACACACACACACTATATATATATATATATATATATATATATATATATATATATATATATATATATATATATACACACACACATATAAATATGTATATACTGTATATACAGTATATATATATATATATATATATATATATATATATATATATATATATATATATATATATATATATATATATATGTGTGCATATATATATATATATATATATATATATATATTTATATATATATATATATATATATATTTATATATATATATATATATATATATATATATATATATATATATATATATATATATATATATATATATACTATGTATAGACAGGTATTCATAAATATTAAAGAAAACCAGTTTGAGGGTACTGAGCTCTGATGTAGTAAAAAGTGGAATATTGAAGAAAAATAAAATCTACTTCATCATGTAATTGGATTTTTCCTTTAATATACACACATAAGGTACTTCTAACAACAGCCCACATTCATTAGTGTGAATTTTAAAATATTGGAAGAAAATAAAAATATGAAATGGCTTCCGAGTTGAACTGTTTATATGATATATGTCTGAAAAGATAAACGGGAACGGAAAGAAGTCCAAAGATGGAATGTGTTAAAAAGTTTAGTACAAAGGATGACTCGGGTATTGAAAAGTGGTTTGGTCACAAGGAGAGAATGGAAGACAAAATTTGTTGGAAAGCGAGTTTAACTTGAAAGTCTTGGGGGGAAGAGGGATTGGTTTTATGAATTGGGGCTATATGGGTTGATGTTGGTGCCCGTGAGGCCATTCAGTGCCCAAGTATAACTAAGGGAAAATTATTCAATTACATTTCCAAGTAAAAGTTAAATGGATTCGAAAACAAGATGGAAGGGAACAGAGGTAAAGTAGAAGGATATAGGCTACATCAAGTGCAACTTGGGACCGATGTATCATTGAAAAGACCAATATGTATTGCCTAATACAATGCGAGAGGTGGGGAGGAAGTTTGAGGTAGGGAGGAAGTTTGAGGTAGGGAGGAAGTTGGAGGTGGGGAGGAAGGAGAAGCCGGAGACCAAGAAAGTGCTGGAAATATGAGATGCATCATGCATGAGGTGTTGAATAATTATCAATAGGTCGCCGCTCAAGCTAGATAGGATGGAGGCTTTGGGGGAGCCTATAAGTCCACCTGCTGAGTCCTCAGCAGCCATTGCCTGGCCCTCTATAGTCTTGACTTGATGAAGAGGGGTCCTAGGTGCTGATCATATATATATGGTCCGTCTTAAGACATTTTCCTGTCCCTTGACTCTGTCATTCATTATCAGCCTTTAAATCTTTAAAATGGGGAGATTATCCAGCCCTATGAATCAAGCTCGACTCTTACATGAAGGGTCAAAATAAATTTGGAAAAGAATATAAAAAATGGAAAATCTAATTAATAACTATTAAATGAAGGTTTGAAGTAATGAGAAACATTGAAAAAAGCAAATCAGACAATGGCTAGGTCAAGTAAAATTTGGAAATCAAATCGCCTAAATTTACATATATAAATCAGGCTATATATCAGTTTAGGACTTTAGGTAGTAGGTTGGCTATGGCACCAGCCACCGTTGAGATACTACCACTAGAGAGTTATTGGGTTTTTTGACTGGCCAGACAGTACTACATTGGAACCTTCTCTCTGATTACTGCTTTTGTCTTTGCCTACACATACACCGATTAGTCTGGCCTATTCTCACCACATTCTCCTCTGTCCTCATACACCTGACAACATTGAGATTACCAAACAATACTTCTTCTCTCAAGGGGTTAGCTACTGCCATGTAATTTTTCAGTGGCTTCTTTCCTCTTGGTAAGGGTAGAAAAGCTTCTTTAGCTATGGTAAGCAGCTCTTCTAGGAGACGGACACTCCAAAATCAAACCATTGTTCTCTTATATTGGGTAGTGCAATAGCCTCTGTACGATGGTCTTACACTGTCTTGGATTAGATTTCTGTTACCCTGAGGTACACTCAGGGATGCTGTCTATCTTCTTTTTTTGTTTTTCTTTTTTTTTATGTTAGGATTTAATTTAATGCTGTTACTGTTCTTGATATGTTTTATTTTGATTGTCGATTACTTCTCTTGTAGTTTATATATTTCCTTGTTTCACTTCCTAACTAGACTATATTTCCCTGTTTGAGCCCTTAGGCTTATAGCATCCTGCTTTTCCAACTAGGGTTATAGCCTAGCTTGTAATACTAATACTAATACTAGTGAGACTGGTGTCAATGTATGGACATGAGTCATGGTATGACAATGAAACAATCTCTAGTAGATCTAGTAGATTTCAGAACAAAGCCCTAAGAAGAATATTGGGAGTTGAATGGCAGGACAGAATTAGAAATGTAAATGTAATAGAGATTACTCAAGTACCATATGTGGATGAGATCATGGCGAGGGGTAGATGGAGATGGTTTTGGGGATGCTCTTCGCACTCCCCAAGAGAGATTAGTTCACCAAACGTTTAACTGGGCTTCACATGGCACTAGAAGATTTGGAAGATCCAGGCCTACATGACTGAGGACTATGAAGTGTGAAGTAGATGATGAATGGAGAAGTATTGAATTAAAAGCTCAAGATAGAGACAACTGGCGAAATCTAACCGTGGTTCTTTGCGTCAATTGGCGTCGGAGAGATGACTCAAAGCCTAGTGATAATTATACCCTTAATTCTAAAATGACCTTCTATGAACTTTCTTGATTATGACAACAAAAGGTAAGGAATGCATAACTAATCATCAACATTTAATAGCAAATACAATGATGAAACGTAATAAAATATTTAGAAAATTCAAGAAAATCAAGTGAAATTGCTTGTGATAAAAACAATAGCAAAAGGAGAAGTATTATCAAAATTTAAGATACCGGATTAAAAACCTAGAATTCCGAATTCCCTAAGACCCCCGTTCCATGAAACCAAAAGTATTCCAGAACAAATCGGCACAAAGGGAAGGTCCAGCGAAAATCAAATCAATTCCGTCGACAGAGGATCTGTTAACCTTTTCAACACACAGGTGGCAAGATCTGAAACGCTCGTCCTCTATATCCTGAAATCTCAGTTTTTCGTTAGGATCCCCCCAATCCTTGAACTGAAATTTTATCTCACGTGATAGATTCTATTAGTTGACACCAAATATTTTCCTTCGCTTCTTTCATTTCTCAAAGACTTTGAGTGACGGAAATGTTACAGTGCTTCGCTTTCAATAAAGTTTTCTGCAGTTAAAATTAGAGGGAGAGAGGAAATACTTTCATACAAAGGGGATTTAAAATCGTGTTATAATTTCAATCAAGTTTGTTTATACAATTATATAAAAAGTAAATTGAAATTACAGAAAAGATAAAACTAAAAACAAATTGGTAAAAACAAGCAGGTCTCTTTTGGTGGCCTGGTGGTAGCGTCATGGCCTGGTGATTGCCAGACTGGAGTTGGAGTCCAGCTTAAACTCGCTAGTTCATTTAGTCGCTGCAGCCTTACCATCCTTGTGAGCTAAGGATTGGGGGTTTGGGGGAGCCTATAGGTTTATCTGCTGAATCATTGGCAGCCATTGCCTACCTCTGCTAAGTCGTAGTTTGGGTGGAGAGGGGGCTTCGGCGCTGATCATGTGTATATATGGTCAGTCTCTAGGGCACTGTCCTGCTTGATAGGGCACTATCACTGTGCCTTGCCTCTGCCATTCTTGAGAAGCCTTTAAACTTTTAAATGTCTTTCGTGGATTGTGATAGCATAGTGGAAATGTTGGTTCCCGACTTGGTGTCACGCTCACGGCGTTAAGGCTTGCATTAGTGTCTGTTAACTTACTGTCCTTATGAACTATGAAGCCAAAAAGGAAGCGAAAAAGACAGAAAAGCGAGAGGGAGCCAAGAAGATATTTCAGAATAGATACAGTTTACAGTGAAACATATGAGTAAATGATTAAAAATAACGTAACCCAAGAAATTTATGTACGTTTATTTATTTCCTTATTTCCTTTCCTCACTGGGCTATTTTTCCGTTGGAGCCCTGGGGCTTATAGCATCTTGCTTATCCAACTAGGGTTGTAGCTTGGCTAGAAATAATAATAATAATAATATTATAAGATGATAATAATAATAATAATAATAATAATAATATTATAAGATAATAATAATGATGATAATAATAATATAAGATAATAATAATAATAATAATAATAATAATAATAATAATAATAATAATAATAATAATAATAATAATAATAATAATAAAGTAAAAGGAATCCTGAACTC
>NC_090765.1:32607493-32617493 GCF_036898095.1 Palaemon carinicauda
ATCTGTTATAGAAGAATAGATCTACCATTATTAGATGCCGGACTCCCTACCCACCTTATCACTATGAGAGAGCGAGCACCCCATGACTGCTCCTCGTGTGACAATGTCCCATCAGTATAAGGAAGACAATGCATTGAGTTGTCTTGTTTGAAGAGTTAGGAAATATGTCTAGATTTTTTTATACACTTACATGAAATCAGAAACAAACAAACAGACACGCACACACACATACATACATACATACATAGACACACACAAACACACACACACACACACATATATATATATAATATATATATATATATATATATATATATATATATATATATATATATATATATATATATATATATATAGATATAGATATACACACATATGTATATACACAAACGTAGACAAAAATATATATATACAGGTATAAACGCATATACAACAGACATATATAAGCATACATACATCCATACATCCATATATATATATATATATATATATATATATATATATATATATATATATATATATATATATATATATATATATATCAAGTCATTCCTCTAACAGGGGGTGGGTACTGAAAAATACAACACAAACCGCAGCAACATTCATGCCTTGTAAAACTTCCACATTGTTCTCTTAATACATCAACAAAAAAGGCTATTGGAAACACGTCCAAACCATTGCACATTTCTAAAAGATTCTCTCCCTTTTCATTTACTTCAGGTATAATATATCTACCAACGCATCTATCCTTTTTCCATGTCATCTCCTTTGCATTCATATTTACTAGCAAATTCACAAAAGCATTTATTCAAACGCTCGGAAAAAATTATCTTGGTCATTCATTTTCTATTACTGTACCGTATACACTTACTATCACAAATTTGACAAACTCAAGTCTTACTGATATGAGCTACGAACTAGCCTCCTGGCTAGTTTAGTGGTAACGTTTTCGCTTGGCAATCGCATGGCAGCAGATCGATCCCAGACCGGGACCTTAAGGTTATGCTATTTACTGGGGAAGGCCACTGCTGTCGTTGGGAACCGCAGTCGGGAGGGGGCCTAGCCCGGCAGACGTTCTGGCGAGTATTTATCCTCATTAAACTGAAACCATACAACTTTACTTATAGGCCTACAAAATATGTATTCTTTCCCCAGCCTATAGTCTTCCTCACACTACAAGCACTGCTAGTTTTCTAGTCCTATACCTTGGGGCTACCATAAATACAATCGCTCTTAGTCCTTCGAATTCCAACAAACATTACCCTTTAACTGTTGTTTCACCAAGTGTCAAGACAGCTATACTTTTCTCCTTAAACAGATAGGCTAATATATATATATATATATATATATATATATATATATATATATATATATATATATATATATACATACATACATACATACATACATACATACATACATACATACATATATATATATATATATATATATATATATATATATATATATATATATATATATATAAATGTATATACATACATACGTAATATATATATATATATATATATATATATATATATATATATATATATATATATATATATATATACATACATGTATTTACATACACACACACACACACACACACATATATATATATATATATATATATATATATATATATATGTGTGTGTGTGTGTGTGTGTGTGTGCGTATGGTTAGAGAGTGTACACATAAATGAAATGAGTGTTCATAATACACCTCAGCCATAGATGATAACAGTTCTGTTTGAAGAGGGAAAAAAAAAAAGAGAGAGAAGACCCATTTCAATATTTCCCCTGTCTCCTCCAAATAAGGACAGCCCTCTTAACTGGAGCTCCCTGCAATCTCCTCAACCACTCTCGTGAAAAAGTCATAACACTCCAGGAAAAGTAACCTTATCTCAGAAATGGACTTGACTGTCTGGCATAAGTAATGCTTAATGGCAGAAAAAAATATATATTTTTTCAAAAGCAATGAAAATTGTTAGCTGTGACACAACACACGAGTTCTTTGCCATTTTCAGAATACAAAGTTACGACCAAACCCCTTCTTCGCCATTTACAGAATAGATTGTTACGAGCCCCACCCCCTATTTGCCATTTTTAGAATAGATTGTTGCGACCCCCCCTTCTTCGCCCTTTTCAGAATAGATTGTTACGAACCTCCTTCTTCGCCATTTTCAGAATAGATTGTTAGAACCCCCCTTCTTCACCATTTTCAGAATAGATTGTTACTACTCCCCTTCTTCGCCATTTTCAGAATATATTGTTACGAACCCCCTTCTTCGCCCTTATCAGATTAGATTGTTACGAACCTCCTTCTTCGCCATTTTCAGAATGGATTATTACGAGCCCACCTTATTCGTCTTTTACAGAATAGATTGTTACAAACCCCTCTCTTCGCCCTTTTCAAAATAGATTGTTACGAACCTCCTTCTTCGCCATTTTTAGAAAAGATTGTTAAGAGCCCCCTTCTTCGCCTTTTTCAGAATAGATTGTTACGAGGCCGCCTTCTTCACCTTTTTCAGAATAGATTATTAGAACACCCCTTCTTCGCCCTTTTCAGAATAGATTGTTACGAACCTCCTTCTTCGCCATTTTCAGAACAGATTGTTAGAAACCCCCTTCTTCACCATTTTTAGAATAGATAGTTACTACTCCTCTTCTTCGCCTTTTTCAGAATATATTGTTACGAACCCCCTTCTTCGCCATTTTCAGAATAGTTACGAACATCCTTCTTCGCCTTTTTCAGAATAGATTGTTAGAACCCCCTTCTTCGTCATTTCAGAAGAGATCGTTAGAACCCTCTTCTTTGCCATTTTCATAATAGATTGTTACTACCCCCTTCTTCGCCATTTCAGAATAGATTGTTACTAACCCCTTCCTTCACCATTTTCAAAATAGATTGTTAGAAACCACCTTCTTCGCCATTTTCAGAATAGATTGTTAGAAGCCCCTCTTCGCCATTATCAGAATAGATAGTTGGAAGCCCCCTCTTCGCCATTTTCAGAATAGATTGTTGGAAGCCCCATTCTTAGCCATTTCCAGAATAGATTGTTACTACCCCCTTTTTCGCCATTTTCAGAATATATTGTTACCACCCATCTTCTTCGCCATTTTCAGAATAGATTGTTAGAACACCCTTTCTTCACCATTTTCAGAATAGATTGTTACTGGCCCCCTTCTTCGCCATTTTCAGAATAGATTGTTAGAACACCCTTTCTTCACCATTTCCAGAATAGATTGTTACTGGCCCCCTTCTTCGCCATTTTCAGAATAGATTGTTACTGGCCCCCTTCTTCGCCATTTTCAGAATAGATTGTTACTGGCCCCCTTCTTCGCCATTTTCAGAATAGATTGTTAGAACGCCCCTTCTTAACTGCGTTCCCCCTTATGTTGCTACTACCAGTAAGGATCCTTCCTAAAAATCTTCTATTCTTTACTCAATTTTGCCGGAGAGACGAAATACATTGAATAGCCAAGTAGGAAAGATTTTAAGAAAGCGTTTCCTTCATTTTCTCACAGATGGACAGGATTTTTTTTTTCAAATAAGCTGTTTCTCTTCATAAACAGTTCCATCAGTCACAGATATCTAGCCCTTGGTCAATGGATCTTATTAATACAAGGGCCCTTAAACATAGCATTTATACAGAAAGAGAGAGAGAGAGAGAGAGAGAGAGAGAGAGAGAGAGAGAGAGAGAGAGAGAGAGAGAGAGAGAGAGAGAGAGAGATGTAAGTGGACGTACATTCACTCATTCTTTCTCTTCCTCTCTCCCAAAAATCTAGATACATTCCTGTATCGCAGACATGAATAAAACAATGTAATGAATCCTCCGACAAGGTGAGTGTATCAAGGTAAACATATCCAGAGAAATCTACATACAACCCTTGTATTCTTTACCAGAAACTCCAGACAGATCTAAGGGATATCTTAAAAGATATAAAAATGTGAGCATATTTATATATCTTTCACCCTGCGTTATTCAAAATTTCACGCGTTTAGCTGACTTTTAGCACATGTTTTTAATCTTAACATGTGTCCCATGTCGACGGATAACGAGACAACGGAACATGGGTTGTTTCACTTCATTATAAAATGTTCATGAATACACTAAGCATAGCGATATAACTCTCAAGATTACCATATTGTTCTTGTGAGTGCTTAAGCGGTACTGCTTATCCCTCTATGCAAGTAAATGTGATGTTACTCTGTCAATATGCTGAATTGTTAGATTTTTTGGAAATATACTCTTACCATTAGGCTTACAACACCTCACCTATCAGGCTTGACACACTTCACCTATGGTATCAGTGATCGCGCACAATTTATGACTGTCATAGTACTCCTAAAAAGGTCATTAACCTCACTGTATACAACACATACATTTACATATTTTTTTCATACAAGGCTTGTGACACATGTATTTGTTAGTCTCCGAACTGGAACGGATACAGAACATTTTGGAATTTTCATATCACTGATACTGAAAACTCATGACTCATATTTTTTAAATGTTTCCACTAAAACCTTTAACACATACATTTACATATTTTTTTCATACAAGGCTTGCGACACATGCATTTGTTAGTCTCCGAACTGGAACGGATACAGAACATATTGGAATTTTCATATCATTGATACTGAAAACTCATAACTCATATTTTTTAAATGTTTCCACTAAAACCTTTTATGGCATTGGCGTTAACTTTATAATTATCAATTTTCTTCTGTTAGTATTCATATGAATCTTGTGCAAACAAAACGCAATGCTCTCAATGTAAAACAGTATGAACAAGATAAAATCCCATTGACCACAGCTAATTTACTCATTAATAAATTCAACAAATAAGAACATATACATTCATACGTATGCATCTGAACGTAATTTTATTTAAAAACGAATAAATTTACAGATACAGTAAGACAAACAAAAGAAAATCAATTAAACAAGCAGAAGATACTCTGTCGTAACAGATGAATTTATGTATACCGTTAGTAAAACGAAAGAAAGTCTAGTAAACAAAAGCAAACACGAAAAGATACTCTGTCGTAACAGGTGAATTTACGGTTACAATAGGACAAAGAAAAGACAGTTAAGAAAACAAGCAAAAGATTGTGTGTGTCGTAACAAGTGAATTTAAGTATAAAGTAAGACAAACGAAAGAAAATTAAGAAAACAAGCAAAAGATTGTGTGTGGTAACAAGTGAATTTAAGTATACAGTAAGACAAACGAAAGAAAATTAAGAAAAGCAAAAGATAGTGTGTCGTAGCAAGTGAATTTAAGTATACAGTAAGACAAACGAAAGAAAATTAAGAAAACAAGCAAAAGATTGTGTGACGTAACAAGTGAATTTAAGTATACAGTAAGACAAACGAAAGACAATTAAGAAAACAAGCAAAAGATTGTGTGTCGTAACAAGTGAATTTGCGTATACAGTAAGACAAACGAAAGAAATTTAAGAAAGCAAGCAAAAGATGTGTGACGTAACAAGTGAATTTAAGTATACAGTAAGACAAACGAAAGAAAATTAAGAAAACAAGCAAAAGATAGTGTGTCGTAACAAGTGAATTTGCGTATACAGTAAGACAAACGAAAGAAAATTAAGAAAGCAAGCAAAAGATAGTGTGTCGTAACAAGTGAATTTGCGTATACAGTAAGACAAACGAAAGACAATTAAGAAAGCAAGCAAAAGATTGTGTGTCGTAACAAGTGAATTTAAGTATACAGTAAGACAAACGAAAGACAATCAAGAAAGCAAGCAAAAGATTGTGTGTCGTAACAAGTGAATTTAAGTATACAGTAAGACAAACGAAAGAAAATTAAGAAAACAAGCAAAAGATAGTGTGTCGTAACAAGTGAATTTAAGTATACAGTAAGACAAACGAAAGAAAATTAAGAAAACAAGCAAAAGATAGTGTGTCGTAACAAGTGAATTTAAGTATACAGTAAGATAAACGAAAGAAAATTAAGAAAGCAAGCAAAAGATTGTGTGTCGTAACAAGTGAATTTAAGTATACATTAAGACAAACGAAAGAAAATTAAGAAAAGCAAAAGATAGTGTCTTAACAGGTGAATTTAAGTATACTGTAAGACAAACGAAAGAAAATTAAGAAAAGCAAAAGATAGTGTGTCGTAACAAGTGAATTTGCGTATACAGTAAGACAAACGAAAGAAAATTAAGGAAACAAGCAAAAGATTGTGTGTCGTAACAAGTGAATTTAAGTATACAGTAAGACAAACGAAAGAAAATTAAGAAAACAAGCAAAAGATTGTGTGTCGTATTAGGTGAATTTGCGTATACGGTAAAACAAACAAAAAGACAAACAAGCAAAAGATACTCTCTCACAACTACCTGTATTCCCTTTCTTTCTGCAAACCCGAAAATAACATATACCACATAAGCACGCAATTCCTTCATTAATCGACAAAGCCCCCCCCCCCCCCACCCCCTTAATTAGTCCCATCGGTAAACAACCCCCTTAGCCCCTTAGCATTAATACCCTCTAGACCCCATTAATCAGATCAGCCTATGATATCAATCACACTCTTTCGAGTCCTGTAATCAGAGAAGATAAAGTGCAACACATTACAAAAAAAGGGACGATAAATATACTCAATGGTAGATCGTGAGAACAGGATGATAAATTCGAGTGTGATCAATTGCAGATAGGTGATTTATTATAGGGATTAATTTCCTTAATTGTTATTGAGAGATATTTGCTGTAAAAGATGTCATTTTGAGGATTAACTCGTCAAAATTAAGACTGGCCAAAAGTAATCAGCGGTTGGTCTTTCATTGCCAATTCGTTAGTGAAATAGCGGATTTAATAATAAAAAATCATCTAATAATACAAATATATAATTGAACTAATACCCAAAGTGTAAGAAAAAGCTATTTAAGTAAAGAGAACTGTAAGAATTGGAAACAATATCCTTATCGTCAATACGAATATATAATTAAACAAATACCCAAAGTGTATGAGAAAAATATTTAGGTAAAGAGAAATGTAGGAATTGGGAACATAATATCCTTATCGTCATCCAAAATCTTACCTTAAATCGTCAACAATTATCAATATTCTAACCGATTCTTATTCCCTGGTTTTGGAACAACATTTCCTACAGAGAATCCCTATTATGAGAAAGAAACCATACACAACAACTAACAATCTCATTTGGCTGAAATTTACCAGAAAACAATTTACCTGCAATTAACATTCAAAACTAGTACCTGATAAAGCAAGGTCACTGACCCTTACCTGTGCCATTCATAAGCGGCCTTTACGAGAAGGTGGATAAGTTAAAAAATTTTGGAAAATTTATAAACTAGCTGTTCCCGCATATTCAATATTCAGGTTCGTGAGAGAGAGAGAGAGAGAGAGAGAGAGAGAGAGAGAGAGAGAGAGAGAGAGAGGAGAGAGAGAGAGAGGAGAGAGCATTTTACTTAATTTTCAGAAATGTTTTGAAGAGAGAGAGAGAGAGAGAGAGAGAGAGAGAGAGGAGAGAGAGAGAGGAGAGAGAGAGAGAGAGAGAGAGAGAGAGAGAGAGAGAGAGAGAGAGAGGCAGGCTACATACATGAATATGAAAAATTTCGACCGCTACCTGATTACCCTATCAGCAAATGAGTAATGAGACCAGAGCTTGTACGGTTTCTTTCATCCATTATACTCCAGCAAAAACTGGATTGCGGATAATTTACAGACTTATCAAGAAAGAAATTATGTCTGGTTATTTCTAGCGCTGTTTAAGTCATTTCGTTTAGACATTCAAGGATTTACGCAGAAATATTGCATCTAATTGCAAGAAAAGGCAGAAATATTGCATTAATTTCAAGAAAAGGCAGAAATATTGCACCTAATTTCAAGAAAAAGGCAGAAATATTGCATCTAATTTCAAGAAAAGGCAGAAATATTGCACCTAATTTCAAGAAAAGGCAGAAATATTGCATCTAATTTCAAGAAAAGGCAGAAATATTGCATCTAATTTCAAGAAAAGGCCGAAATATTGCATCTAATTTCAAGAAAAGGCCGAAATATTGCATCTAATTTCAAGAAACTCAGAAATATTGCATCTAATTTCAAGAAAAGGCAGAAATATTGCATCTAATTTCAAGAAAAGGCAGAAATATTGCATCTAATTTCAAGAAAAGGCAGAAATATTGCACCTAATTTCAAGAAAAGGCAGAAATATTGCATCTAATTTCAAGAAAAGGCAGAAATATTGCATCTAATTTCAAGAAAAGGCAGAAATATTGCATCTAATTTCAAGAAGAGGAAAAATTATTGCATCTAATTTCAAGAAAAGGCAGAAATATTGTATCTAATTGCAAGAAAAGGCAGAAATATTGCACCTAATTTCAAGAAAAGGCAGAAATATTGCACCCAATTTCAAGAAAAGGCAGAAATATTGCATCTAATTTCAAGAAAAGGCAGAAATATTGCATCTAATTTCAAGAAAAGGCAGAAATATTGCATCTAATTTCAAGATAAGGCAGAAATATTGCATCTAATTTCAAGAAAAGGCAGAAATATTGCACCTAATTTCAAGAAAAGGCAGAAATATTGCATCTAATTTCAAGAAAAGGCAGAAATATTGCATCTAATTTCAAGAAAAGGCAGAAATATTGCATCTAATTTCAAGAAAAGGCAGAAGTATTGCATCTAATTGCAAGAAAAGGCAGAAATATTGCATCTAATTGCAAGAAAAGGCAGAAATATTGCATCTAATTTCAAGAAAAGGCCGAAATATTGCATCTAATTTCAAGAAAAGGCAGAAATATTGCATCTAACTTGAAAAAAGCGCGAAATATTGCATCTAACTTAAAAGAAAACGCCGAAATACTGCATCTATAATAGTATTTTATTTTTGCCTACGAGAAAATGATTTATTGTTAATTTGTTCTCTTCATTTATTTATTTCCTTTTTTTCATTTCCTCACTGGGCTATTTTTCCCTGTTGGAGCCCCTGGGCTTATAGCATCTTGCTTTTCCAACTAGGGTTGTAGCTTGGATAGTAATAATAATAATAATAATAAAGGTAAATGCAAGTATCAAAGATGGTTGCTATTTCAGTAAGAACGAGCTTTAAAAGAAAAAACCTACGGATTGCTCAACGTCAAAATAAATTGGCTTAATATTGTCAAAGGAAACCTTTAGTATACGGCATCAACGATCAGAATATTGGTGCTTATCATTTCTAGTAGTCTATGACCACCCTGAAAAAAAAGTAGGATGTAAGAAAATACTTGAACAATTGGAAAATACTTTCAAACGCCCTAAGAAAACATCGCTATGTCTTAGCAGCGAAAGAAATTTAAAAACTTCTACGTCCGTAGTTTTAATGTTCGAACCAAAGGAACACCAACGAAAATGATTGGCCAACGCACAATAGCAGGTAAAAAATGCTCCACTGACGGAGTGATAAAACTATTTTTCAATAGACCCTTTCAAACCATTATCAACTTCAAAGGCTCTTATCTCGTTGCCCGGTGTTCTGGCCCGGCCGGAAGTAAGGTTTACGGGATACCAATGATTTCCTTTTCCGAATTGTAAAGCCAAGGCAGAATTCTCAAAAAAAAAAAAAAAAAAAAAAAAAAAAAAAAACCGTTCATCACACATTTTCAGGAAATGAGAGAGAGAGAGAGAGAGAGAGAGAGAGAGAGAGATAGAGAGAGTTTGTCTAAATTAACTGTATATATTAATGTCTATGTTATGTGAGAGAGAGAGAGAGAGAGAGAGAGAGAGAGATTGTCTAAATTAACTGTATATATTAATGTCTATGTTATGTGAGAGAGAGAGAGAGAGAGAGAGAGAGAGAGAGATTGTCTTAAATATCTGTACTGTACATATTAATCATTTCTATAGGTATTATGAGAGAGAGAGAGAGAGAGAGAGAGAGAGAGAGAGAGATTGTCTAAATTAACTGTATATATTAATGTCTATATTATGAGAGAGAGAGAGAGAGAGAGAGAGAGAGAGAGAGAGATTGTCTTAAAT
>NC_090765.1:32627493-32639993 GCF_036898095.1 Palaemon carinicauda
GTAAATTAAGCTCTAACAATTACGTTTCCGAAATGTTTTAGTATCTACAGTACGGTCAGATAAGATCTTATCATAGAAAACTTCTCTCAATACATCCCTGCCCCCATTGTAAATGAAAGGAAATTTGTGAAAATATGTTCATAAGTATGGAACCTAAAATAACATCCAAAGTTCATGAAGGTGGAATATCATCATTATGATTATTATCACTACCAAAGCTAAAACCCTATAGTCCATTTCTTTTAGCGAGTCATATTTGCACCGACTCGCAACGGTGCCCTTTTAGCTCGGAAACTTTCCTGGTCGCTGACTGGTTAGAATTATCTTGTCCAACCAATCAGCGATCAGGAAACTTTTCCGAGCTAAAAGGGCACCGCTGCGAGTCGGTGCAAATATAACTCGCTAAAAGAAATGGACTATAGTTGATAAAGCAGGATGCTATACGCTCAAGGGCTTCAACGGAAAATAGCCCAGTGAGGAAGTGAAATAAGGAAACACATAGAACCGTGTGCCTGAGTGTACCCTCAAGCAAGAAATCTACCCAAGACAATGGAAGATCATGGTACAGAGGTTATGGTACTACCCAACACTAGAGAAAAATGGTTTGATTTTGGAGTGTCCTTCTCCTAGAAGAACTGCTTACCACAGCTATAGCGTATCTTCCACCCATACCCACTGAAAAGTAGCCACTGAACAGTAACAGTGCAGTAGTTAACCGCTTGAGTGAAGAATTTTTCTGTTATATTAGTAATGTCAGTTGTATGAGGAAGGAGGAGAATGTGTATAGAATAGACCAGAATATTCGGTATACGAAACCAGACGGGGATCCAATGTAGTACTATCTGGACAGTAAAAGGTCCAAACAATTCTCACGCAGTAGTATCTCAACGGGTTGCTGGTGCCTTGGCCAACCTGTTACCTAAAATAGCACTGCACTGCTGTAAACAGACATTATCTTAAGATTATACACCGCTCTGTACATAAAAACAAACTGCATCACAAAGATAATGATGCTTTCTAGAAACCAAAAATTCAAAATGAAATGGGCTTAACTATAATGACAAAAGACAACCATGTTTCGGTACCGCACCTAAAGTTACGGTACAATATCTTTCAACAAATAATGGACAAGATAATATTTCTGATTTCCCACACATACACAATATATATATATATATATATATACTGTATATATATATATATATATATACTGTATATATATATATATATATATCCAGACACTTAGTTTTTATTATACTGGGGAATAGGGGAGATTATATATATATATATATATATACAGTAATATATAGTATGAATAAACATACATACATATATACACACATATGGGTGTACATACACACATATATCATATATAGTATGTATAAACATACATATATAAATATAAATACTGTAAATAACATAAATACATATAAATTAATACTATATATACATATATACAAATACTGTTTACACGTGTGTGCGCACGGGGGCATTTACATATGTATACATGTAGGCTGTGTATGTACATATCGATATAGGTGCATCAGTAAAATCTAAGCTATGTGATTCTACTTTTAAAATCAAATAAAACATTCTACATACTGTAGTCTTTATTAAAGTTTTGTGTAAATACTATTCTAAACATGAGAAATATTCCATTACCAACTTCAAGACTTTGAATACTTTAATCTTTGCCATTCACATTTTACAAAAGTAAAAGAAATAACTGTAATTTCATCTCAACAGATACCAAAGATGTCGGAGGAAGCGAAAGAAGTAACTCCCATGGCATTGGCCCAAACGGGTCTGTTTGACTTTCGGCATAAGTTTGGAAAATTCGTCAACGTCATTCTCACAAACTATAACAGGAAAACAAAGGAGGATATACTGAAAGCCTTAAGGACACTGACGTCCCAGACCAAAGAAATGAAAGGGAGAACACGCATCGTTGTGGCTTTCAATCCCGAACTCTGGGCAAAATGGGGTTGTAAGGCTGACTTAGAAATGAGATCAGATGAGCAGTACCTCACAAAGAACTCGAAGAAGTTTGTTTCTACTCCAGGTGATGTCTTCTTCTACATAAAATCTGATGAGCTAGAATGTGCTAATCAGATGCTGAATAGCTTGAAAGATGAACTTCCGAAGAGGATAATCAAGAATTGGTGTGTAACAGAGTCTGTCGAACATGGAAACACTAAAATCCTTGGTGGATTATTCAGAGAAGGTCTAAAGAACTTTTCAGATCCTGTATCAACAAGTGAGCATATCTTGGTGGGCAGCAACAATAATGGTTTACCAGGAGGAACTTACATGATGACCCAAAAGTTTGAAATAAATTGGGAGGTTCTTGGATCTAAGACAATCGCCCAGAAAGAAGATATGGTAGGCTAGAAAAGTTCATTCAAATATCATCATACCCACTGATTATGAGAGACGCCATATAAACAGAGCTCATTTCGTTGACAAGTTTCCCCCACCATGCAATGTTCTGAAAGGATTTCGAAGAGTCTTCAGGCAGTCCATGCCTTATGGTAAATCGGACACAGGCAGAGGAAGAGAAAAGGGCTTGTTCTATTTGTCTATAACCAAATCCACAAAAATATTTGTAGAGCTGTTAGAACATCTTGCAGGAGTTCAGGCGAACTCTCCTAATGGTGAAATTACAGTAGACGAGCTTATCAGTTGCTTTGTTCCTATTGAGGGGACATTCTGGTACATACCAAATAAAGAAGAACTGGAAATTAATGACGAAGAATTGTGCACCATTGACCTTGATCCTCATTGGGATGTAAGGAGCAAAAATGGCCTAATGTTCTACAACCAGACAGATTACATGCATGTCATGGCAACTGGGCAGTACTCCGAGGGCGACCCCCCATCAGAGAGGGTTCTGCGTCTCTTAGGTTACACTTTTGAACAATGGAATCACCAGTGGTTCAAACAGCAAACTCCCCCTAATATGCCTCCTTTGGCAGAGACACTCAAACCAAATGAACAGTCATATCTGACATCCTCCATCCCAATAAGGAAAGGTCTTGCAATTAAGAAAACTCTTGGAGAAGTTTACACAACTCGCAATATGAAGAGTGACCCAAATCAATTCTATGGCTGGAAAGCAGACCTTTTCAATATTCACCCTGATGAAATCATTGTTGGTAGAATGCCAAAGTTCTCCCTTGGTCTCGGAAGAGTTGTCATGCCTTACCTGAGTGAAAACGAGAGGATTGGAGCATTTCTGGCAGGACTTAGTGAAGACTCTGGAGTAGGACATGTAACTCCTAAACATGAAAAGGTTCTAACCTTAGGTCTTGATGGCATGATTTCAGATATTTATGCAAGATTAAAGTCCCATGGACTCACGCATACACAAAAGGAGTTTTATCAGTCTACAATCCTTGCACTAGAAGGAGTCCAAATGTATATGGAAAACTACAGCATACTCGCCGCACATCTAGCTACTCTCAAATCTGAATACACGGAAGAACAGAGAGAGAACTTAAGAACAATTTCCGATCGCATGAAAAAGCTAGCTCATAAGCCTGCTGATACCCTTGTTGAAGCAGTACAGATGGTATTTACAATGCATTCATGTTTACATCTCACAGGTGAGCCTGTAGCTGTAGGCAGGTTTGACCAGTATTTAGAGCCCTATCAGAATACATGTTCCTCAGAAGAGGCCCAGGATATCATAGACTGTTTCTGGATCAAATTAAGCGAAAGAGTATTACTGAACCGCCATCTTGTAGTGGATCAGACAAAGTGGGGAAGCTGTGCAGTCCCCTATGCTACAAATGGTATGTTTCCAAATGGAGATTCCATTAATCAGTGGGTTCAGCAACTGACTGTTGGAGGTTACAAAGCCACAGATGATACCAATCCTATTCCAGGGTCAAACAAAATAACTATGCACTGTATAAAAGCAGCCCGCCGACTGCCTTTAAATGCCCCTTGCTTATCTTTACGTCTGCATGAAGGCATATCGGCAGACATAATGGTTGAGGCTGCAAAAGCTATATTAAGTGGTGGTGCTCATCCAATTTTACCTCATGATGACAGACTATGCCAAGGACTGCTAAAGAGTGGGTCACATCAGAAAAAACCAGTGTCTCTAGCGGAGTCAAGAGATTATGCCTGTGATGGCTGCTATGAGCCAATGATTGATGGAAAATCTGAGTTTGCATTTGCTTATGTGCCTCTTCCCCAAATTAATGAGTTAACCATGAATCAAGGGTCTCTCTATATACAATCTGGTCCAAATTTCCTTCAGGGAACGGCTGCATCTGTACCAACACCTCACCCAGATGATATCAAAACATTTGACCAATTTAAAGAGATTTTCCAAAAACATCTAAAAATACAGGTTGAGAAGAATATGTATGGAGTTTTGGTAAATTATGGAAACATTTGGAAATACTGTCCAACACCACTTTTATCTTCAGTTATTGAAGGGTGTTTAGAAAGCGGACGAGACCATTATAATGCAGTGCTAAATATCATATAATGAGCTGCATGTTTGTAGGATTTTCCACATGTATCGATTCACTGTATGCCATCAAAAAATTGTGCTATGATGATGCTTCAGCTACAACAAATCTAAGTCAGCTACTTGAATGTCTAAAATGTGACTGGGGTTTCCAGATGCAAGAACCGTTTGTGGACAATATAGTAGGACCAATCAGAACAAAGGAAAAAAAGGATCACTTCGAAATATTACGTAGCCAAGCTTTATCGCTGGACAAGTTTGGTACAGAAGAGAGTGCTGAAAATGAGGAAATACAGGAATTGGTTGCTTGGCTGTCTGACCTGATCATCAAAACTTTCAATGATGTCGTTTATAATGAGGACCCAAATGCTCATTTGACAAGGTTGATCAAGGATCTTACACAAAGGTACTCGACCCCAAATGTCCCATTTGAATTCTTATTCACCCCTGGCAGCGGTACGTTCGAAGGATACGTAGGATGGGGGCTAGCTTGTGGTGCCTCAGCTGATGGGCGAAGAGAAGGAATGCCAATAGCTTCCGATTTTAGTCCTGTTCCTACACCTCAAGACTTGACCCCGAATCCACCACACTGCAATGTTTTCAAGTTAGTATTCAGTCTTTAATAGAGTAATTGTAAAAGTTTTAATCATAGAAAATGGAGAAATTATTCCTTTAATTCCTTTTCACTCAATTGAATATGCAGTTACCGATTTCTATTCATTAACACACCTTACTGGTAAAAGTAATTTTGATACAAACATTACAAATTCATAAAAGGAATAACTCTATATAACCTTAATTTTTTTTCTCTCTGTTCACATTGCAGGTCCATGAAAAATTGGAACTACCCAGCTATAAATGATGGCTTCAGCTGTGGTGCTGAAATAGATCTTAATGTTTCTGAAGACTTTTCTCTGGATGATCTAGTCAAACTGATATACTTGTTCACCAAGCAAGAAGGTCAAATTGGAGGGAACCTACTCACAGGTAAGACAAAGCACTAGTTGTATGTTTATTCTTTGGCTAAGTTCTACCTTACATAGATTTCAACTCGCTATTTGCTTGCATGGATTCGTGTTTTTGTCATTTATGACAATACTACGCAGTACTCTAGAAGTTTTATTCCAGCTGTTACCAAGTTGTGGAATGATCTTCCTAATCGGGTGGTTGAATCAGTAGAACTTCAAAAGTTCAAAGTTGGAGCAAATGCTTTTTTGTTGACCAGGCGGACATGAGTCTTTTTATAGTTTATTTATGACATATTTGTTTTTGATGCTGTTAATAGTTTATATATGACATGTCTGTTTTGACATTGTTACTGTTTTTAGAATGATTTATTGTTAATTTGTTCTCTTCATTTATTTATCTCCTTATTTCCTTTCCTCACTGGGCTATTTTTCCCCTGTTGGAGCCCCTGGGCTTGTAGCATCTTGCTTTTCCAACTAGGGTTGTAGCTTGGATAGTAATAATAATAATAATATAAGTACAGTACTAACTCTTATATTTCATCTTAATAGTGACCATGGATATCTTCAATCAGCTGAATAAATTATGAAGAGTATAAAACTAGTTTAATAATACTTTATACGATCAATTAGATTTTCACTTACCATTCCCGTTGATGAAATATTTCTCACACTTTATATTACTTATACTTAAGAGTTTTCGATATTGAAGATTTAATCAAAATATCTTCATCAGTTAAGATTGATTGATTGATTTAAAGTTTTCAGGCATCCTGACATCTGTCATCAGTTAAGACAAATGTTTATGCCATTCAATTGGATCCCACTCTTTTCTTCAAAGTTTAATTATGGTTCGATTCAAAACGAAAACTAAATTCAACTAATTCTTAGATGATTCTAATTCAAGAAATGGAAATAAAACTTGCTCTTTATCGACTAAATTTCCTCTGAACTAGGTTTTAAGTAACAATTTTCATTCAATTAAAACTTTTCTGCAATATGTATAATCTTGATGCTTCTCTAAAGCTTTTGATTATTCTATTCGAGGCTTCAGTTCTTTAATGCTTCTCTAAAGCTTTTGCTTATTCTATTCGAGGCTTCAATTCTTTAATGCTTCTCTAAAGCTTTTGATTATTCTATTCGAGGCTTCAATTCTTTAATGCTTCTCTAAAGCTTTTGATTATTCTATTCGAGGCTTCAATTCTTTAATGCTTCTCTAAAGCTTTTGATTATTCTATTCGAGGCTTCAATTCTTTAATGCTTCTCTAAAGCTTTTGATTATTCTATTCGAGGCTTCAATTCTTTAATGCTTCTCTAAAGCTTTTGATCATTCTATTCGAGGCTTCAATTCTTTAATGCTTCTCTAAAGCTTTTGATTATTCTATTCGAGGCTTCAATTCTTGAACTACATTGAATTTAAAAACGAGTAAAATCTTTATTAACATAGCATTTTCTTATCATAACAGTTACCTGCGCCGATGAGTCCACGTATAAAAAAGCTTCAGAAATGCCAGAGAAATACGGACTTGTCCGAGTAAGAATGGGTGGATGGAGCGAATTCTTCAACACCATGTTCAGTGCCCACCAGGAACAGCACAGGAGGAGAGTTTATTACAATGCCCAGTAACACACTGTCGTCGTAAAAGTGATAAACCAAAGATTGGAGGAGAAAATTAAGCTCAATTTGTATTATGTTAATGCCGCAGTCGTAAACCACAGAGGTTAATTAAGTTATTGATCGCTTTTTAAGATGTATAAGCAACGCACTAAAAAACTAAAATTATCCATAAGATAAATTGTGATTCTAACAATTTTTAAGAGGTTTCTGTTTCATCCCGAGATGATCCAAAATATAATTTCCACGAAAGATCAAAACTGAATCTAAAGTTAAATTAATGACAATTAAAAGCCCAGTGACTGGCACTAACTTTCTGATACTCAAGTTTAGTGACTAACAGACAGTTCGCAGAGTGATATTTCAAGTTCTGTGACTGATATTTGAGTGTAATGACTCACACTCGAGTTTGAAGGTTTGAAGGTCGCTCATGAATGACAGAGGCAAGGGACAGTGACATTGCCATAGCAAGCAGGACAATGCCCTAGAGACTGACCATATGTCATATGATCAGCGCCCAAGCCTCCTCTCCACCCGAGCTAGGACCAGGGAGGGCCAGGCAGTGGCTGCTGATGACTCAGCAGATAGACCCATAGGCTCCCCCGAACCCCCCAACCTTAGCTCACAAAGATGGTAAGGTTGTAGACACTAATGGCACTAACGAGTTTGAGCGGGACTCGAACCCCCGACTGGCGATCACCAGGCAGAGACGTTACCAATCAGGCCACAGCGAACAGAGACCATATTAGATTTATGAATGAAAATGATGAAACACGAGTTCTAAGAAATCTTTGAACGCAATCATATCATTTCACTCATTAGATTGAGTGGGTAAGAGTTCATATAATTATATTTAATTTAAGGTTTGACCAAATAAGTTATTCATAATATCATGATCTGTATTAATCTATAGAAAGATATTTGCTTATAAGAAAGAGGACAAATGTTTTTATTTTACTGTATACTGAATATTATTATACCATATCTGTCTATGTTTGTTTGATAGAGAAATGAATCTTTTCACATGTGAAATCTAATGTTTCTAAACTTTACGAAGACATTTGATTTAATCATTATGGAATCATTATTCATTGTGGAATCATGGTCTACCATGCATATTATGTGCTCTTTATGTAAGTTCTAAAATAAATAATTATTAAAAATTATCGTTTTCTTTAATGAAATATATATCCATATCTTTAAAAATCGTTTAAGAAGAGTGTTAATAATAATAATAATAATAATAATAATAATAATAATAATAATAATAATAATAATAATCTTGAACTTTTCAATAATTTGATTTTTTTTTCGGAAAAAAACATGAAACCTGTATATAAAAATGAGAACTATTTAAGGAGATAGGAGCTATGAAAATCGTCATAAATTATGTTATCATAGAAATATTTCTATGATAACATAATCGAAAGAATAAGTTTGTCTCCCTGTATTTTCCCTCGTTATCAAAATACTACGTTCAACATTTTTCTTTTTCCTTTTCTGGTTGTTACCATAATGATATACAAACACTTCAAGGTGTGGATGGGGAATATCAGTCAGTCTCTCTCTCTCTCTCTCTCTCTCTCTCTCTCTCTCTCTCTCTCTCTCTCTCTCTTTGTTAGCCCTCTCGGATGTTCATTGCCTCCCGTTTCCTTCTTTGTTCATCAAACAAAAGGCAACAATGAGTTTCCCTTGGTTGCTGGAAAGAAAAGGTAAAACTACGTACGTACAACAGCCAATTTACTTTCCAACCAGATATTCCTGTTGAGAGAGAGAGAGAGAGAGAGAGAGAGAGAGAGAGAGAGCCAACTTTACAAATCATATTTTCATGAAGATAAGAATATCGTAAGGAATATCTTAGATATTTATATTGAGAGAGAGAGAGAGAGAGAGAGAGAGAGAGAGAGAGAGAGAGAGAGTCATCCAGCAAACTTTACAAATCATATTTTCATGAAGATAAGAATATCGTAAGGAATATCTTAGATATTTATATTGAGAGAGAGAGAGAGAGAGAGAGAGAGAGAGAGAGAGAGCTTGCTCTTTTACAAATCATATATTTATGAAGATGGGAATCCCGTAAAGAATATCTTAGATATTTATATTGAGAGAGAGAGAGAGAGAGAGAGAGAGAGAGAGAGCCTGCTACTTTACAAATCATATTTTCATGAAGACAAGAATATCGTAAGGAATATCTTAGATATTCCTATTGAGAGAGAGAGAGAGAGAGAGAGAGAGAGAGAGAGAGAGAAAGAGAGAGAGAGAGAGCATCCCGCTCCTCTTTAAATCAGATTTACATGAAGACAAGAATATCTTACAACGATATAGCCGAACATCGCCCATAACCGTAGGCTTATTCTTAGGCCTAACAATTATCCCTTTGCAACGTCAGCAAAGTTCGCCAGCCTCTGATCAGCTGATTATCCGGAAGGAGGAACCCGCAGATGAGCAACCGGAGAAAACCGGATAGATGTGACAGGAAATAGGCCCTAGGTGAAAAGCTTATTAGACAAGACAACTATAGTACTATAGTTCATTTCTTTTAGCGAGTCATATTTGCACCGACTCGCAACGGTGCCCTTTTAGCTCGGAAAAGTTTCCTGGTCGCTGATTGGTTAGAATTATCTTCTCCAACCAATCAGCGATCAGGAAACTTTTCGGAGCTAAAAGTGCACCCCTTTTAGCTCGGAAAAGTTTCCTGGTCGCTGATTGGTTAGAATTATCTTATCCAACCAATCAGCGATCAGGAAACTTTTCCGAGCTAAAAGGGCACCGTTGCGAGTCTGCAAATATGACTCGCTAAAAGATAATGGACTATAGGAATAAACTGATCTGTTCATTACGCCTTTGTTATTAACAACCATCAACACAATCAGACATTTACCCCTATTTTCCAACTGATTATCTCTTTTCTTATAGAAAATTAAAGACTAACACATTCTCTGAAGGGATTCGTACTTACAAACTCACAGTAGAGCAATGAATTTTTTTTTTCCACAGATTCAAATTTTGGAAACGTGAATACTTGAGGCAAGAGTTCGAATCCTGGCCAAGGTAAAATGACTTAGTTTAAATTGTTTCTCCTTATATCTGTTATCACGAGGCACAGTTAATTTTTCAACTATTAGGCCACAACTATAGTCCATTTCTTTTATCGAGGCAGATTTGCATCGATTCCCAACGGTGCCCTTTTAGCTCGGAAAATGTTCCTGATCGCTGATTGGTTAGATTTATCTCGTCCAACCAATCAGCGACCAGGAATTTTTTCCGAGCTATAAGGGCACCGCTGCGAGTCGGTGCAAATCTGCATCGCTAAAAGAAATTGAGTATAGGATTTGTACCTTTGCCATACGAGCCGAGTGAATTAACAACACGATTGAGAGAGGAATATGCTCACAAAAATCATAACATTTCCCTTTATACAATGGAATCTGGACATCCAATTAGTCTAACCCCCCCCCCCCTTCATTAATTCAAACTTTATCATATTTTCAACATCTCCATTCATTCATACGTCCACCATCATAAACTCTTGCTACTCAGTTCTTCAAAGTTTTAATTACTCCTTGTATACAAAGTTATCCTTCCACAAGCATTCTCAAATTTGCATTAACCTCTTCAACTCTTCTATAGTGGGCACTAGACACCTCTTCATTATATCAACTTCATTACAAAAAACACAAAGGAATTCTCCATCTCTATCTTATATCCATTTGTATGTATATGAATGTATGCATATATGTACGCATGTATGTATACATGCATACATATACAGTATATATAGTAATAATTATATAAATATATACATATTTAAATAACAATAATCATCTATGTACATATATGATATTGTATAATATATATATATATATATATGATTGTGGAACATAGCCAAAGCACGCATATACACTATATCTCCCCAGTGCACTGGATATAAAGCATTCTCTACACTAAATATAAAAATGGTTTTATGCAGATCGGGCTAAATGAAATTCCACTCAGCGTATTCGTGATACTTTATTCCAGGTTGGCCGTTATGTGATTCATGAATATTCATCCGGAATAAATGATACCAACAAAACTTTGGTTTGGTCCATTTTGACTCTCATCGTGGAAATCACCTTCCATTTTCTATGAACCTTCCATTTTCTATTACATAAGTATCAAAAAAAGGATATCAGTTCAAGTAGCCATTAATTTTTGAAATAGAATATTTCCTCCAAGGATTTAGTAGCTTAAAAACTACATTTCAAATCTTTTACTCTCAGTTTATATATATATATATATATATATATATATATCCAAACGTATTGATATTTACCCATTTTGTTTTAAGGACTAAAGAGAAAATAATGTCAGTGCGCAAGCCTTTTAATGTTAATTAGCACAAGAAGAAATAACACAAGGTATCATATAGATTTAAAAGTGATAAGAGAGACTGATACATAAATACATACGTAAATGTATGTATGCATGCATATATACATACGCAGTTATATATGTATGGGTATATACATCCATATATATATATATGCATGTATATACTGTATACATACACATTTATACACACACACACACACACATATATATATATATATATCTATATATATATATATATATATATATCTATATATATATATATATATGTGTGTGTGTGTGTGTGTGTGTGTGTATCATAAAAGAATAAAATATTGTCAATCACGTTCTGATACTTTGCAGAAAAAAAAATTGGATTCAACCGCAAAATAATAAAAATCAGTTTAAAAAACCTTTATAATGAAAGACAATTTTGAAAGATACAAACATTACCCACAACCAAATAAAAAATATAAATGGAAAATATAGATAAAATAATCATCAGGAGAAAAGTTTATTCCAATACCGGGTATTAACAAGCAAACAAAATAAATCCGACGACTCCAATCACATCTTTCGAACAAGGCAACCGTGTTACCCCCCATACGAATGGGAAAAAGCACGCTAATAGAAGAAGAAGAAGAAGAAGAAGAAGAACAACAACAACAACAACAACAACAACAAGAACAGTCACCTCCTCGAGAACTAAGGATGGGACGGGGGGGGGGGGGGGGGAAGCCGAACTCCCGGTCTAATGATGACGCAAGGATGACAGAACGACACAAGTCGAACCGCCCAACCTCGGTAAAAAACAGGAACAAATTGACAGTCTCGGAGATTTACGTCGATAGGACAGGAGGCGTTGGGTGAACCAATGTCAAAATATTTCTCCTAGCTCTTTGTATGCTCGCTAATTATTTGCTTTTCTGGATAGGCATATACGAGATAACTGCTGTTAATAGTTTATATATGACATGTCTGTTTTGACGTTGTTACTTATTTCAGAATGATTTATTGTTAATTTGTTCTCTTCATTTATTTATTTCCTTATTTCCTTTCCTCACTGGGCTATTTTTCCCTGTTGGAG
>NC_090765.1:32644993-32669511 GCF_036898095.1 Palaemon carinicauda
CGGTTCATATTCCCGGCAGCAATGCGTACATATAAAGGCAATCATATTTATTCAGAGCTCAGTCGTTTATAGTTACTATGATTCAAAATTATAATTTTTTTTCGCAACATTAAATACTCTTTTATTAAGAAATGTAACGTAATCTTTTGTAGTAGTTTCCTGAAATGACAATATCTAGCAATAATCGCTTAGATTACATGAGCGGTTGAAATTAAGAAGTTAACGCTGCTCATATATATATATATATATATATATATATTATATATATATATATACATATTTATTATATATATATATATATATATATATTACTGTTTATATATTTCCGTGAACAAACTAACATAATCAACTGTTTCAAAATTTCATCACAATCGCATCCAGTTTACATAGCTTTACTTTTGATTAAATTATAATTATTTCCTTCTTTTAAACAAAACAATGAAAACGTAAAAAAATACTGCAGAAAAAAAGCAAATTAATTCATACTATGCAGTTACTATTATTTAAATTTCCTTGCAAACGTCACTAGTATAGATTTTTGTATCTGAAAGTGAGAATCATGGTTAAAGGTAACAGTACCATGTAACTGGACAGTCCCATGGTTAAAGAAAAACTACATAAGACACATTAGTATTGTTATTATTATTATTTGCTAAGCTCCAACCCTAGTTGGAAAAGCAGGATGCTATAAGCCCAGGCTATAATGTACGTGACTAGCAAAAAAAGAGAGAGAGAGAGAGAGAGAGAGAGAGAGAGAGAGAGAGGAGAGAGAGAGAGAGAGCTAAATATTTAGATAGATATGTACACCACATGCACCCTCCTCTAACCAGGGTGTGACTACTCCTCTCCCACCTTCCCAAAGGACGTAGAGCACTGAGGGTGACCGGATTATATATATATATATTTTTATATATATACTTATATATATATAATATATCTATATATATTTATATATTTATATATATACTTATATATATATGTACATATATATATATTATATATATATTATATATATATATATGTATATATATATAATATATATATATATATATATATATATATACATATATATATACTGTATATATATCCACAGAATTGCTCTTTATTATATAGGGGAGATGAAGGTCTTCTCTCAATACTTACACGGTACATAAGGCTACAGGAACAACAATCAGAACAAAATAAACTTTAATGATCCAAGTTTACAAACCTGGAATGAAAATTACAACTTCCCTTCATCATTAATACACGAATGTGAACGACAGTAAACAAATGGGATTAGTTCCCCCCCCCCCCCCCCGCCGGACATTAAATCTAAAAATATAAAACTCGAAATGACATTGGAAGCCTGATAATAGAAAATAAACCCTAACGTGGAAGCTGATGTTTGTTGTCAACTGATAATAAATCACAAAATTAATGTTATACTCTGACAGATTCTATAGTCTGTTTGTTTTCCACAGGCGAGCCCTGATTAATGGATTTCAACCCTTCTCATTAATCAGTGCATAAACAATGCCCGATTACGAGTGATAGCACAAATAGATCGATGGCTATTCGTTAGGGAGTAGCAGTTAGGGATAAATCTCTTTTATTTTATTTTATTTAAGTAAAATCGTATCAGATTGATAGTGCTCAAATGAATATATAATTCCCATGACATTCAAAACGCTATTTCATTATTTTATTAACTGATTTCATATTATAGGTGCTTTTATTCTTGGCTGATATAAAAAATGTAAAATAATGAATAATATCACCGCTGCTCTTTTCTCAGCGAATTTAACCTTAAGGCTGATGAAAAATATATTACAATAACAAATTCATCCACAACAACAATACCAACAAATTAATTAAATTGCGCATGATTGTTGCTAACATATAAGTATATATTTCAATACTTCATCTTGCATGCTTTAGCTAAATAAGCCCATATCATTTTGAATGCAGCAGTCAAGGCACAATGCATTTGTCACTGTGTCTTTTTAGAAATTTTAAGTCATTGCGATGCGTCCTGATTTATAAATGATAAATAGATTTTCTAGAAATAACAGACTCTAACATCGATGTGAAAATCGATGTATTCTAGTTCATAAGGAACATAATTATTCTTACCCAAACCGTAAAAGTCCTCAATAATACTGAGAGTAAAACAGCCATGTAAGGGTAAATGCTAAAATATATAAAGATAAGAGATAAATCAATTGTATATATCATGGGGGGAAGTACTGATAAGAGAGAGAGAGAGAGAGAGAGAGAGAGAGAGAGAGAGAGAGAGATCCCTATCCCTAGTGAAATGAATATAACTGAACTTAAGAGTAAATTATACTGAGATTGTTCATAATCGTTAGAGAGAGAGAGAGAGAGAGAGAGAGAGAGAGAGAGAGGAGTCTGAATAGGATCAGTGGTCCGTATACTGGCTTCTAATTGCCACTATTGTTTCTAGGTAATGGAGTGCTCTAATGGCTTTTGTGGTATTGACAGGGGGGTCTATTGCTTAACTTGGTCAAACGAATTTGTAAAGGCAGTAGTTTGGGGGGGGAGAGGGGGGAGGGGAGAGGGGAGCCTTTGAAATCAATATTGGGAAATAAATCCAATATATATGTGAAAATTTCTTCTCTTGCAGCCACTTATGAATTGGTAGTTAAAGGGAAATTAATAACAATAATAATAACAACAACAACAACAATAAGAAATCAATATTGGGAAATGAATCGAATAAATATGATGTGGAAATTTCTTCTCTAGCAGCCACTTATGAATTGGTAGTTAAAGGGATATCAACGACAACAACAACAACAACAACAACAACAGAAATAATAATTTTATTTAATTTTCAGAAATGTTTTTGGAGAGAGAGAGAGAGAGAGAGAGAGAGAGAGAGAGAGATTTTATTTAATTTTCAGGAATGTTTTGGAGAGAGAGAGAGAGAGAGAGAGAGAGAGAGAGCATTTTACTTAATTTTCAGAAATGTTTTGGAGAGAGAGAGAGAGAGAGAGAGAGAG
Source organism: Palaemon carinicauda (assembly GCF_036898095.1). Classification (NCBI taxonomy): domain Eukaryota; kingdom Metazoa; phylum Arthropoda; class Malacostraca; order Decapoda; family Palaemonidae; genus Palaemon; species Palaemon carinicauda. The sequence goes on from NC_090765.1 coordinate 32,647,999, forward strand.
AGAGAGAGAGAGAGCATTTTATTTAATTTTCAGAAATGTTTTGGAGAGAGAGAGAGAGAGAGAAGAGAGAGAGAGAGAGAGAGAGCATATTTAACTCCCAGAACTCCTGGCGGTAGTTACTAGGCAGTGAATCGCAGTGAACGAGGTTATTCGATTCTGGTTAAAAAGCAAAAACAGCCTATCTGCAGATAATGCAATTAACTCAACACAATATTTACACTGGAATAACTATTAACGAACATGTTAAAAAGACTGTTTACTTTCTAAAAATGACTATATATATATATATATATATATATATATGAAGTAGAAAAAGGGAAAAAAGTGGAGGATAACAATAGATGTTACTTGACAAACAAGTGAATATTTTACAGCCTATTGTGAACTACTAAGATCATTCTAAAATAGCTAATAATAATAATAATAATAATAATAATAATAATAATAATAATAATAATAATAATAATAATGGTGCCTCCTGGAACATGACACAAAAGAACACCAATGTTAATGTTCTTTGGATTTAGCAACTAAAGGCCTAAACATGTCCCTTAAATAGAACATTTCAGAACATTGGCAACCAGAAAACTTTAAAGAATAAGGATAACCAGAACACTTGCCCATTTGTTTTCTATTAATACCAGAAGGACAATATCTGGAATCGAGGTGCTAATATAGGTCTTTATATTATTATTATAATTATTATTATTATTATTATTATTATTATTATTAATATTATTATTATTATTATTATTATTATTACTTGCTAGGCTACAACCCTAGTTGGAAAAGCAGGATGCTATAAGCCCAGGTGCTCCAAAAGGGAAAATAGCTCAGTGAGGAAAGGGAACAAGGAAAAATTAAATATTTTAAGACGAGCACCAATATTAAAATAAATATCACTTTATAAACTATAAAAACGTTTAAAAACAAGAGGAAGCGATATAAGATATAAGATAGAAAAGTGTGCCCGAGTGCACCCTCAAGCAAGAGAACTCTAACCCAAGACATTGGAAGACCGGCTATGGCACTACCCAAGATTAGAGAACAATGGTTTGATTTTGGAGTGTCCTTCTCCTAGAAGAACTGCTTACCATGGCTAAAGAGTCTCTTCTACCCTTACAATAAATAGGTCTACTTTAAATGACCTTTCAAAATCCGCACCATTGTGCATTATTTCCGCTCACCTTAAAATATGCTATTTAAAAGATTTTGTGAACAAAAATTATCAAATTGGTCGATTTCGGATGAAGAACTATATATGCTTTTAAATCAATACTTCTCCGTTCGTCATCTCCTACTTCACGCTTCATTGTCCTCAGTCATGTAGGTCTGAGTCTTCCAACTCTTCTAGTGTCTTATGGAGCCCAGTTGAAAATTTGGTGAACAAATCTATCTTGGAGAGTGGGAAAAGCATGCCCAAATCATCTCCGTCCATCCTCGCCATGATCTCATCCACACATGGCACTCGAGTAATCTCTCTTATAGTTTCATTCTAATAACTATATCCGAGACTTATAGATATAGGCTACATCACCCAAGGGGTTATTGCACTGTAATTGTTCAGTGCACTTTCCTCTTGGTAAGGGTAGAAGAGACTCTTTAGCTATGGTAAGCAGCTCTTCTAGGAGAAGGACACTCCAAAATCAAAACCACTGTTCTCTAGTCTTGGGTAGTGCCATAGCCTCTGTACCATGGCCTTTCACTGTCTTGGGTTAGAGTTCTCTTGCTTGAGGGTACACTCGAGCACACTCTCCTATCTTATTTCTCTTCCTCTTGTTTTGTTAAAGTTTTTATAGTTTATATAGGAGATATTTATTGTTGTTACTCTTCTTAGAATATTTTATTTTCCTTTTTTCCTTTCCGCACTGAGCTATTTTCCCTGTTGGAGCCCCTGGCTTATAGCATACAGCTTTTCCAACTAGGGTTGTAGCTTAGTAAGTAATAATAATAATAATAATAATAATACAGTATGCGGGATCAATAAGTTCATCCACAATTTTACAATCAGTCCTTAAGACAATAATTTTTATGAAATCAGCTCAGGTCTCGGAGTGAGAAACATCCGATATAGACTGCTTATAACACACGATAAAAGTCCTGGGAAGTAACGATGATTTATTCCCAGAGCTGATTAAAAGATTTCCATTACTTTTGGCAAATAAAGGAAGAATTAAGATATAGATACAGCGAGATAAAACGATGCATTAATTCTCCAAGGAGACCACTAACGCATTTATTGTTCTTTTATTTCATTGCTATAAAAAATTTTCTTGACAAAAGTCAATAAAATCTATTACCTTTACATGACTTTCAACAAAAGTTACAGATGAAGCATATACTGTAGTTACTTAAAGCCTGGTAAAGTTGTAACTACATAAGTTGAAATACGCTTTTTTGTCTTTGTCAAACCGTGGTTGATAGTTGAAACAAAATATTAAAAATGTTTTTTTGGGGTGAAATGAACTATACTTTTCTATATTCTCTCATACAGGTTCTTCAACCATGTTCTTAGTTGTAAGGAAACTTGGGCCACACAGTTTTTTCCGTGATACTGAGAATAAACTGAAAAATACTGTGTTCATCATTTTGCACAACTGATAGAAGGTGCCAATTACTTCACAGGTTTAAAGGTTTAAAGGTCGACCATAAATGGCAGAGGTAAGGAACAGTGAAAATGCCCTTAATAATAACCATATATACATATGATCAGCACCCAAAACGCCTCTCCACCCAAGTAGGTCCCAGGAAGGCCAGGGAATGGCTGTTGATGACTCAGCAGGTAGACCTATAGGCTTCCCCCAAAAACCCTCCATTCTTAGCACACAAGGATGGTGAGGTTGTAGACACTACTAAAAACTAGCTTGAAAAGGACTCGAACCCAGTCCAGCAGATCACCATGCAGGGATATTTCTAATAGTCCACCACAAGAAGTCTGGGATCAGGTATTGTTGAAAAAAAAAATGTTACAACTAGAACCAGAATATTACCCTAAATATGAATAACCTACCATTTTGGTTGGAGATAACCGGAACACTTGAAGAATTTCAAAGATTGTCTGTTATTCACTAAGTAATAGCAAGCATACGTCGCTGGTAATGAATCAGCCAAAAAGATCATATGGACCACTAAAAAGCGAGACATCATATTTTTTCATGAATATCCAATAAAAATATATTTCTACGGTAATGATGGTACTCCGAAGAAATATTCAGATGAAGTAAAAGGAGGAGCATCTTTTGGGACACCTATAAACAAAATAAAAATAAAATATACATAGAAGTAATGAAACGATCATATGGACACTAAAATGCGAGACATCATACTTTTCATGAATATCCAAATAAAAATAATTTCTACGGTAATGATGGCACATCAAATAAATATTCAGATGAATTAAAACGAAGAGTATTTTTGGGGATACCTACAAACTGAAGGAAAATAAAATATACATAGAAGTAAGGTGCCTTTGATTTATACCTTCAACCAGTAAGTAATCTAAATTTGTAGAAGGCCATGATACTCTAGCTATGCAATGGGGATACCTATAAACAGAAAAAAAAATAAAATATACATAAAAGTAAGTTGCCTTTGATTTATACCTTCAACCCAGTAACCAATCTAAATTTGTAGAAGGCCATGATACTCTGGCTATGGCAAAATCCAAGGTTAGAGATAATGGTTATCTAGTTAACAGTCATATCTAGGCAACTAATTGCGACATTGAACAGTACAGTCATCGCAAATTTCAAAATCTTGTTTCCTTTTATTATGCAAAATAAAACCGGTAGAAATGAGCGTTTATCACATACAAAGGACAATCTCTCTCTCTCTCTCTCTCTCTCTCTCTCTCTCTCTCTCTCGAAAACAAAACCCGTTAATTCGAAATAAAGCCCCTTGAAAAGACAAGCATGTTGAACATCATTCTCTCTCTCTCTCTCTCTCTCTCTCTCTCTCTCTCATACACACACAAACAAATCCCGTCAATTCGAAACAAATCTTTTTGAAAAGACAAGCATTTTGAACATCATTCTCTCTCTCTCTCTCTCTTCTCTCTCTCTCTCTCTCATACATACACACAAACAAATCCCGTCAATTCGAAACAAATCTTATTGAAAAGACAAGCACTTTGAACATCATTCTCTCTCTCTCTCTCTCTCTCTTTCCAATGTCACCACTTCATAAGCTTCATAATTTATTCCTTCCCCAAAACCCCGATATCAGATCGCTGTGTAGTCAGCATATATTCTGCCAGACGATAAATCTCCCTCTGTTTAGGGAGACGAGGCATTTACGACTAGACCCGACGACAGGTTTGATGTCTTACAACCAAAGTGATGTGCTGTTTTTGGAAGATAAAAATCGGAGACTTTTCCCCGCTCCTTTGAGAATGATTGACTGATTTGTATCATAAACTGCATTTAAGAAAACAATGGTTTTATAGCCCGAAAACATTCTTGCTAAAAACATTATTGTGCTTATGGTAAAGATAGGAAGAAAATTTCATAACTAAACTATATATACACAAATCGCAAACTTTAAGAGATTTCATAAGAGCTTTGAATGGGCAACATAAAGAAGAGGAATGATTATGGATAGAAAAAGTACAATATATAAAACAAACATAACTGAATTAATATGATATTGCAGCAACGCCTCTCAAATTCATTTTTTTTTTTAATTCAATTTTAGGTCGTAATGGAAATATCTTTGCCGTCGTATTCTAATCTCCTAACCTGTGACGCTAGGCTAATTTTCTAAATATTCCGGGGTGTTCGAAACTAAGAAGATTAGGGTCCATTTACCTAATAACTTCTTACTTAACCTATTTCCTTAATGTAACGGGATTATCCCGTTACAGAAACGTAATAGAATATATATATATATATATATATATATATATATAGATTCTATATATACATATAGTAAATCTATATGTATAACATATATAAAATATCTAATCTATATAATATGATATTTATGTGTATTCATATGTAAATGGGTGTGTATGTGTCGCTATTTTATCATAAATGCTAGAAACATCGACAACTTTGTTCGGAAATTCAATATTTTTCTAGGAAAAAGCTTAATTATTCTTCTTATATCCTAAAAACAAACATAAATATTATAAGCTACCCATATCACCGTTAATTACACAATATTGATTATCAAGTTGTTGCTCATAACATCATTACCAATGTTGATAAACATCTTGATTACATAATCAAATCTTAGACGGAGCAATCTTCTCTATCAAATTCTTTATACTATTTCTTTCCACCATTATCATATTAAAAGGAAATGACAATTAATGTATTGATAAATGATTTGGACATTATCTGGTGTTTCAAGTTTTCAGTTCATAATTGCTTCCGAGAATGACGGTGATTTAGAATTATCAGGAGACAGCCAATTTAAGTAAATGAATGAGTGAAATAGAATCCTTTGTCCTAAAACAATTTAGGGGAATATATGACAAACTCAGTTAGGTTATGGGTATATCACTGAGTGAAATAGAATCGTTTATCCTGGAACATTTTAAGGGAATGTATGACATACTCAGTTAGGTTATGGGTATATCACTGAGTGCAATAGAATCGTTTGTCCTGGAACATTTTAAGGGAATGTATGACAAACTCAGTTAGGTTATGGGAATATCACTGCTTGATAGATTGGAAAATGATAAAATAAGAAAAATGGCAGGCGTAGTAAAGATTACAGAGATAATAAGTGTGTCATGACTGAGATGGTGTGGGCATGTGTTGAGGATGGATGTTGGGGTGGGAATGAGGAAGGCTTGAAAGGAACCCATTACGAAGGGGGGGGGGGGGTCATGAGGGAGGCAGAGAATTAGATGGCAAGGTAAGGTGAAGGACGATATGGAGAAAAGAGGCTTATGTCATGAGGAAGGCAGAGAATTAGATAGCGAGGTAAGGTGAAGGACGATATGGAGAAAAGAGGCTTATTGGAAGAGGATGCCTTCGATAAAAGGCATTGGGGACGACGTATCAAGCAACCGACCCTTTAACGTAAGGATAACGGTAAGAAAAAAGATTATGACAAAAACCTTTTCTAAGTATGAATGGGGCTGCTTTGCATACCCAGCGACACACACACTCTGATAATGCATAAATCAGTGACGCATGGCGCCACAATAAACGACTATGAGTTATGATCAGTCTGTCTCTTTGGGTATAGTCAGACTTAAGGAAGAGATGAAAGTAATAGTTAAAATTTTGTAATAAACTGTTTGCTGGAAATTAATTAAGCAAATCAACACAAATTTCCTTTACAGCGTCTCTCATGTCTGTAAGTGAAGCGCGCAAACCAAAATATTTCCCTTTTAAATATCATCCAGAAATAATAAATTTTGTCAAAATACACTAAATCTACCAATACCAAAATATATATCAAAAGAAAGAGAATGGAAGGGATGAAAGGGTGGGGCCTTCTAAATAAGGTGATAGTTTCGTTTCTTGAAAGAGAGGTGATAGAAAATTCAAAATTCAGACGGATTAAGATAAAATAATTGGTAGACACAATGCATATTGTATCTTCAGGGTTAGTTGTTCTTTGACAAAATTATACCTATTGCATACAAATTTTTATGTTAGGTGCTAATAATAATAATAATAATAATAATAATAATAATAATAATAATAATAATAATAATAATGATATGATTAATAATAATAATAATAATAACAATAATAATAATAATTTAAGTACTGTATTAATTGTTGTAGGTATATTTACAAAGAAGTGAAAAGATGTTTTTTTTTTTTTTTTCATAATAGGTCACATTGATAATGGTGATAAAAACAGATCAAGAAGCCTATCCGATTTCCAAGTAACGAATCAAGCGTTTACCACAAGAAATTTTAGCTCCAGAAATCTCATAGGATCACATCTCGCTTGTTAGCAATCATCCAGGAACTAACTAAATGAATCAGTTAACCTCTAAAAGAGTCTAAATAAACTGCTACTTCAATAACAATACTTGCTTATTAGTCACTATTATAGAAAGTATTAATTAATATTACATCTTATGTAAGGGAAAGTCTCTCCCTCTAGTGTTAAAAATTGGCCGTGAAAAAAACGTTAAAAATCCTGGAATAAATGTTGCCAGGCATTTACCGTTTAAAAAAACGGATATAGTGACGTAAAGGAGTGATATTACGGTCACCAAACGGTAAAATATAATATCTAAGTATGGTAAAATTACGGTCGCCAGCATTTTACTGAAATGCGTCTGAGAACAGTATATTCTTACGGAGAATTTCCGTTTAAAGTTACGGTTTTTTTAAGTGTACATGTATATCGTGATCTCTCTCTCTCTCTCTCTCTCTCTCTCTCTCTCTCTTTCTCTATCGACGAGGAGTCTTGGTCAAAATCTATATGACGTGGCAGGTGACGACAGGATCTATCAGATACGGAGACAAGCATCTCATCTCCTGCCCTTGATTTATGATGCCAATGACAAAAAATAATAATCAGATATGAAAGGAATATGTTACTTAGAGATATATCTTTTTGGACAGCCACGAATAAAATCGGGAGACGTAGAATTCCAATTGTCATAAAAAAAAAAAAACTAAAAAAAGAAAAAAAAAAAAAACTGTTGATTGAAAACCGATGGACGGAATCTAAATCTTCATTTACATTAATCTAAATCAGAATATCAATTTATAACACAATTACACAAAATAAACAAAGCGGAGAGATTCTATAAGTTAATTGGGAAGGGTGGATGATAGGAAAGGAGGGCACAGTAATATATACAGCATTATTGCCGTAAACAAATTCATCACAAAAACAAACAATTTAATTAGCGTATGTACACTCAAGAAGAGATAAATAAACAGACAAGAGACTGCAACTGATAATTTCTCGAATAAAGCTACAATTTCATTTTCATATCATTCCATGAAACAAGGTACCATTTAATTTCATAATACCAATAGAGAGTAATGCTGATAATTTAGGAAAGCCCAAAGATACAATGAAATCAAGTCAAGTTACTTTTTTACAAAAGCTAAGTTAGAAGACTCAATTGGACAATATATATATATATATATATATATATATAAACTGAAATTTATATCCGCTCGTTATCCGTGACTATAAAGAGATGAGCTACATTTATCGCACAAAATGAGCAATGGTAATTAAATTTACATATTCAAAATTTTAACAAGACTCTCTCTCTCTCTCTCTCTCTCTCTCTCTCTCTCTCTCTCTCTCTTCTGAGTATATTCCGTCAATGTTCGTAAGTATAATCTCAGCTTTTTTACTTATTCTATTAAAAGTTGTATCTAAAACCAATACTTGCTTGTATGAAATAAGACATATAAATTTGAAAATATTTTTTCTTCAGCAGAGAACAAGAAATGTATTGGCCCTTCTACACAGGAACAGGAGTTACTTTCATAAAACAAAAGTTTATAACCTTGTCACAGCAATTATCTTACACGTCTACCAAAGAGAATGGAAAAAAAAGTAGTTACTTTCCAAACAAAATAGCAAAAATAAAAATATCTGAAAAGGCCAAAATAGTAAAAACACGTGATTTTTTAAGGGGATTCAATGGGAAATGCTTTTTTTTTTTAATAAAAACGGCGATGGACCCTTACCTCGTATAAAGACATTATGGACAAGCGTTTCCATAGATAGAGATTTATTATTATTAATTGTTAATCATTATTATTATTATTATTATTATTATTATTATTATTATTACTCGCTAAGTCACAACCCTAACTGGAAAAGCAGGATGCTATAAGCCCAGGGGCCCCAACAGGGAAAATAACCCAGTGAGGAAAGGAAACAAAGAGAAATAGAATATTTTAAGAACAGTAACAACATTAAAACAAGTGAGCAAGTCCTGAACGCGGACATGGTCCTCGTAGAGGACATACCTCCGCCAAGGTGACCTAGAGCGCCATATGTCCTAGAATCATGAATTGATGTGACTTCGACCTTCACATGACCTTGACCTTCACGTGACCTTCAAGTGACCTTGACCTTCACGTGACCTTGACCTTCACATGACCTTGGCTTCAAGTGACCTTGATCTTCAAATGTACTTGACCCTTCACGTGACCTTGACCTTCAGGTGACCTTGACCTTCACGTGACCTTGACCTTCAAGTGACCTGCTTGACTTTTGACCTTCAAGTGATCTTTGTTCATTTGCCACTGATACTTAATATGACATTGATATAATGCACCAATATGACCTTGACCTTTGACCTTTATAAATTTGAACATCACCCATGGGTTGCGCCTGGACTAGGACTTCCCTGTTGGCTTATGCAAAAGTCAGTGCTTTATTTCTGTCTCTTGATATGGCCACTTATGTCATAGTGACACCAGTGACCCCTGTGACCTTGACCTTGGGTGACCTTGACCAAAATTTAATCAGTTCTTCCATACACATTGGGGAACTACTTGGCCAAGTTTGAAGTGATTCCGTGTAGAAATGTGGCCTCTACGTTGTCCACAGACAGACAGACAAACCAAACAAACAAACAAACCGAACCGAAAACATAACCTCCTGGCGGAGGTAATAAATATTTCCTATATAAACTATAAAAACTTTAACAATAGAAGAGGAAGAGAAATAAGATAGAATAGTTTGTCCGAGTGTACCCTCCAGCAATATAACTATCACCCAAGACAATGGAAGATCATGGTACAGAAGCTATAGCACTACCCAAGACTAGAAAACGATGGTTTGATTTTGGAGTGTCCTTCTCCTAGAATCATGGGATTAAGGGGAATGAGAGCAAATTCTAAACCTGCTAGGGCACTGTCGCTGTCCCTTGCCTCTGTCATTCATGAGCGACCTTTAAAACTTTAAACCTTCCGACCATAACAAAGCGATGCCGGCAAGTCAAAAATACACAAATATGAGATGCGAAATCCTGATAAGTGGTGGAAAGGTGACAGACATTAGGGATTGATTGATTGATTGATTGATTGATTAATTGATTGTTTGATTGATTTGGAGTTTTCTGGCATCCTGGCATCTAAGGTCATTGACGCCCATATCATTTGTTGTAAATAATGAATAAAAGAAAATTCAATTTAAAACAAAAAAAGAAATTATGTCCTTATAAAAGTTAAGGAGCGTTTTTCCTTCTCCCCCTTAAATTTATTTGTAAACAACAATCGTAACATGAAATCTATACTTAAATTATTCATAAACAGATTATTAATTTCATATTAAGAATTAATGCACCATAATTTACCTGATCATGATAAAAAATCAAATTGCTATTTCCAAAATAACAAGCGAAAATATAAAAAATAGTTTGCAAAGTGTTTTACTAAGAATTATATACAACACTCTTTGCTCGTCACATTGGTGATCCCGAAGGGACCAATGTGATGGGCCAAGAGTAGGTAGCGAGTCAAAGGCGAGATGAATGCAATTGAGTAACTTTATTACAGACACATCGAGTATATATACACACTAGGTCCCGGTAAGAAGGTCACAAAATAAAACATGCTATTTCTTGTCCAACCGGCAACCGGTTCTGTTAACAGTTAACAGTGAAGTAGGCAGACAGGTTAATACAAGTTGCTGTCAGTGCGAGGGGAGAGCGAAGATACGAAGGATAATATATACAAAAGAGAGAATTTCGTTACTGTGCACGATCGTGTGACAAACGGGTGGTACAATGGCCTTATTCATGTCTGGGGTTGGCCAAGTCAATCACCATGCTGGCTATTACGGATTGGTGATGGTGGGAGACTTTGATCTAATTGCTCTGAGCAAACACAATAATATGGGAGGCTTTGGTTAGTACAGCTCTGCTGATCATGGCGATAAATAAACCCTTTCACCACATTAAGGTATCCCCACTCAGAAAGGGATATATATATATATATATATGTATCCCCACTCAGAAAGGGATATATATATATATATATAGTGTGTATATATATATATATATATATCGCTGATCTTTCTATCAGCAAAGTTGAACAATTAATGAGTTGCTATTCTGGAGCCACATATAACGCTAAAGAACTGAAATCCTTCAACATCGTCAAAAATTGGCATAACGAAATTGAAATATACTTCGAGAAACCAAAAAAAAATTAGATATCTTAGACACGGAAAAATATAGACCTTTGAAATAAATTATTCTAAACAAATTAAGTAATTCTGATGTCAATGATAAAAATTACATTACTTTGAAAGCACTATTTCAAACATCCATATGAGACCATTTCAGAATGAGATATGAAATATTTTCACGTCAACAGTACATATAAAAAAACGAAAAAAGGAGATAAACAGCAAAGAATAGCAAACACAGTTTACCCCCAATCCAATCAGAGTCGGCTTCATCTGAAATGTTGGGATATATTCATGAAACGCCGAATGAGCAGCATTTGCGGTTAATTCATGGGAATATTAATTGAGACTGTGGGCTGGAATTGGCCAGGAATTTACTCGCGGGCGTCTACCTGGAAATTCCATTACTGTGAGCAGAATTACCGTTCAAAGGATTAATACAGAATGCCCTGGTGCTAAAGCATATTGGTCCAATGGATTAATACCAAATGACCCCCGTTTCATTCTATTGCCTATTGGCTAAATCCGAAATTACGAACTTAATTAAGCGAATATATTTCTTAAACTTAGTAAAATCAGTATATTTACTAAAGCAATATTCAATATGCTTAGCAACTAGTGTACCTGAGCCGTCAAAAATGACGTCTACAGTAAATATTTATTATGCACACACACGCGCAAACGCAATCACACACATCCAACCTTTCCCAACTCTTTCCTAACTACAACCCAATGGTTCGGTAATTTGTGGGAGAGTGTGGTTTCCGAGTGAACCTCTCGAGATAACCCCCCCCCCCCCTCACAAGGGTATGGCTACCTCTTCTCTCCCCTCACCCTGAAAGGAAAGAAATATATAGCCTATACTCTATACAGATTTAGATATACAATCAGATACTTGCCCCCCCCCCCAACCCCCCCCCCCCCGACAAGGGTATGACTACCTCTTCTCTCCCCTCACCGTGAAAGGAAAGAAATATATAGCCTATACTCTATACAGATTTAGATATACAATCAGATACTTGCCCCCCCCCCCACCCCCGACAAGGGTATGACTACCTCTTCTCTCCGCTCACCGTGAAAGGACAGAAATATATAGCCTATACTCTATACAGATTTAGATATACAATCAGATACTTGCCCCCCCCCCCACCCCGACAAGGGTATGACTACCTCTTCTCTCCCCTCACCGTGAAAGGAAAGAAATATATAGCCTATACTCTATACAGATTTAGATATACAATCAGATACTTGCCCCCCCCCCAACAAGGGTATGACTACCTCTTCTCTCCCCTCACCGTGAAAGGAAAGAAATATAGCCTATACTCTATACAGATTTAGATATACAATCAGATACTTGCCCCCCCCCCACCCCGACAAGGGTATGACTACCTCTTCTCTCCCCTCACCGTGAAAGGAAAGAAATATATAGCCTATACTCTATACAGATTTAGATATACAGTCAGATACTTGCCCCCCCCCACCCCCGACAAGGGTATGACTACCTCTTCTCTCCCCTCACCGTGAAAGGAAAGAAATATATAGCCTATACTCTATACAGATTTAGATATACAGTCAGATACTTGCCCCCCCCCCCCACCCCCGACAAGGGTATGACTACCTCTTCTCTCCCCTCACCGTGAAAGGAAAGAAATATATAGCCTATACTCTATACAGATTTAGATATACAGTCAGATACTTGCCCCCCCCCCCCCCACCCCCGACAAGGGTATGACTACCTCTTCTCTCCCCTCACCGTGAAAGGAAAGAAATATATAGCCTATACTCTATACAGATTTAGATATACGATCAGATACTTCTCCCCCCCCCACCCCGACAAGGGTATGACTACCTCTTCTCTCCCCTCACCGTGAAAGGAAAGAAATATATAGCCTATACTCTATACAGATTTAGATATACAGTCAGATACTTGCCCCCCCCCCCACCCCCGACAAGGGTATGACTACCTCTTCTCTCCCCTCACCGTGAAAGGAAAGAAATATATAGCCTATACTCTATACAGATTTAGATATACAGTCAGATACTTGCCCCCCCCCCCCCCCACCCCCCGACAAGGGTATGACTACCTCTTCTCTCCCCTCACCGTGAAAGGAAAGAAATATATAGCCTATACTCTATACAGATTTAGATATACAGTCAGATACTTGCCCCCCCCCCCACCCCGACAAGGGTATGACTACCTCTTCTCTCCCCTCACCGTGAAAGGAAAGAAATATATAGCCTATACTCTATACAGATTTAGATATACGATCAGATACTTGCCCCCCCCCACCCCCGACAAGGGTATGACTACCTCTTCTCTCCCCTCACCGTGAAAGGAAAGAAATATATAGCCTATACTCTATACAGATTTAGATATACAGTCAGATACTTGCCCCCCCCCCCCACCCCCGACAAGGGTATGACTACCTCTTCTCTCCCCTCACCGTGAAAGGAAAGAAATATATAGCCTATACTCTATACAGATTTAGATATACAGTCAGATACTTGCCCCCCCCCACCCCCGACAAGGGTATGACTACCTCTTCTCTCCCCTCACCGTGAAAGGAAAGAAATATATAGCCTATACTCTATACAGATTTAGATATACAGTCAGATACTTGCCCCCCCCCACCCCCCGACAAGGGTATGACTACCTCTTCTCTCCCCTCACCGTGAAAGGAAAGAAATATATAGCCTATACTCTATACAGATTTAGATATACAGTCAGATACTTGCCCCCCCCCACCCCCGACAAGGGTATGACTACCTCTTCTCTCCCCTCACCGTGAAAAGAAAGAAATATATAGCCTATACTCTATACAGATTTAGATATACAGTCAGATACTTGCCCCCCCCCCCACCCCCGACAAGGGTATGACTACCTCTTCTCTCCCCTCACCGTGAAAGGAAAGAAATATATAGCCTATACTCTATACAGATTTAGATATACGATCAGATACTTCCCCCCCCACCCCCGACAAGGGTATGACTACCTCTTCTCTCCCCTCACCGTGAAAGGAAAGAAATATATAGCCTATACTCTATACAGATTTAGATATACAGTCAGATACTTGCCCCCCCCCACCCCCGACAAGGGTATGACTACCTCTTCTCTCCCCTCACCGTGAAATGAAAGAAATATATAGCCTATACTCTATACAGATTTAGATATACAGTCAGATACTTGCCCCCCCCCCCCACCCCCGACAAGGGTATGACTACCTCTTCTCTCCCCTCACCCTGAAAGGAAAGAAATATATAGCCTATACTCTATACAGATTTAGATATACAATCAGATACTTGCCCCCCCCCCCAACCCCCCCCCCGACAAGGGTATGACTACCCTCTTCTCTCCCCTCACCGTGAAAGGAAAGAAATATATAGCCTATACTCTATACAGATTTAGATATACAGTCAGATACTTGCCCCCCCCCACCCCCGACAAGGGTATGACTACCTCTTCTCTCCCCTCACCGTGAAAGGAAAGAAATATATAGCCTATACTCTATACAGATTTAGATATACGATCAGATACTTCCCCCCCACCCCCGACAAGGGTATGACTACCTCTTCTCTCCCCTCACCGTGAAAGGAAAGAAATATATAGCCTATACTCTATACAGATTTAGATATACAGTCAGATACTTCCCCCCCCCACCCCCGACAAGGGTATGACTACCTCTTCTCTCCCCTCACCGTGAAAGGAAAGAAATATATAGCCTATACTCTATACAGATTTAGATATACAGTCAGATACTTCCCCCCCCCCACCCCCCGACAAGGTATGACTACCTCTTCTCTCCCCTCACCGTGAAAGGAAAGAAATATATAGCCTATACTCTATACAGATTTAGATATACAGTCAGATACTTCCCCCCCCCCACCCCCGACAAGGGTATGACTACCTCTTCTCTCCCCTCACCGTGAAAGGAAAGAAATATATAGCCTATACTCTATACAGATTTAGATATACAGTCAGATACTTCCCCCCCCCCACCCCCGACAAGGGTATGACTACCTCTTCTCTCCCCTCACCGTGAAAGGAAAGAAATATATAGCCTATACTCTATACAGATTTAGATATACAGTCAGATACTTCCCCCCCCCCACCCCCGACAAGGGTATGACTACCTCTTCTCTCCCCTCACCGTGAAAGGAAAGAAATATATAGCCTATACTCTATACAGATTTAGATATACAGTCAGATACTTGCCCCCCCCACCCCGACAAGGGTATGACTACCTCTTCTCTCCCCTCACCGTGAAAAGAAAGAAATATATAGCCTATACTCTATACAGATCTATACAGATTTAGATATACAATCAGATACTTGCTCCCCCCCCCACCCCCGACAAGGGTATGACTACCTCTTCTCTCCCCTCACCGTGAAAGGAAAGAAAATATAGCCTATACTCTATACAGATTTAGATATACAATCAGATACTTGCCCCCCCCCCCCCACCCCGACAAGGGTATGACTACCTCTTCTCTCCCCTCACCGTGAAAGGAAAGAAATATACAGCCTATACTCTATACAGATTTAGATATACAATCAGATACTTGCCCCCCCCCCCCACCCCGACAAGGGTATGACTACCTCTTCTCTCCCCCTCACCGTGAAAGGAAAGAAATATACAGCCTATACTCCTATACAGATTTAGATATACAATCAGATACTTGCTCCCCCCCCCACCCCGACAAGGGTATGACTACCCTCTTCTCTCCCCTCACCGTGAAAGGAAAGAAATATATAGCCTATACTCTATACAGATTTAGATATACAGTCAGATACTTGCCCCCCCCACCCCCGACAAGGGTATGACTACCTCTTCTCTCCCCTCACCGTGAAATGAAAGAAATATATAGCCTATACTCTATACAGATTTAGATATACAGTCAGATACTTGCCCCCCCCCCACCCCGACAAGGGTATGACTACCTCTTCTCTCCCCTCACCGTGAAAGGAAAGAAATATATAGCCTATACTCTATACAGATTTAGATATACGATCAGATACTTCTCCCCCCCACCCCCGACAAGGGTATGACTACCTCTTCTCTCCCCTCACCGTGAAAAGAAAGAAATATATAGCCTATACTCTATACAGATTTAGATATACAATCAGATACTTGCCCCCCCCCCACCCCTGACAAGGGTATGACTACCTCTTCTCTCCCCTCACCGTGAAAGGAAAGAAATATATAGCCTATACTCTATACAGATTTAGATATACAATCAGATACTTGCCCCCCCCCCCAACCCCCCCCCCCCGACAAGGGTATGACTACCTCTTCTCTCCCCTCACCGTGAAAGGAAAGAAATATATAGCCTATACTCTACACAGATTTAGATATACAATCAGATACTTGCCCCCCCCCCCACCCCGACAAGGGTATGACTACCTCTTCTCTCCCCTCACCGTGAAAGGAAAGAAATATATAGCCTATACTCTATACAGATTTAGATATACAATCAGATACTTCCCCCCCCCCCACCCCGACAAGGGTATGACTACCTCTCTCTCCCCTCACCGTGAAAGGAAAGAAATATATAGCCTATACTCTATACAGATTTAGATATACAATCAGATACTTCCCCCCCCCCACCCCGACAAGGGTATGACTACCTCTTCTCTCCCCTCACCGTGAAAGGAAAGAAATATATAGCCTATACTCTATACAGATTTAGATATACAGTCAGATAAGTCTATATCATATAGGGGAGATAATATTTTACAAACCATAAAATATCCTTGTTTAATATCCAAGATCAAATAATAATTCATATGAAACATTTTGTTAACTTATATGTTTACAAAACATAAGAAAATTTTCTTATATCGCACGCTGAATCTATTTTCTAAGTATATTACAGTATTACAAGATCA
Organism: Palaemon carinicauda; assembly: GCF_036898095.1. NCBI lineage: Eukaryota > Metazoa > Arthropoda > Malacostraca > Decapoda > Palaemonidae > Palaemon > Palaemon carinicauda. The sequence goes on from NC_090765.1 coordinate 32,664,974, forward strand.
AATTAATTATGTTTTCTCTTCCATACTAAGAACATTCCATTAACATTTCAAATACAGGTCTAAAACACTTATTTCCAAAACCTCGATATGAAAATAAAAGTCTACATGATTAACAGGCGAGTTATTTAAACAATAATTAAAAATTATAAGCTGCTTTGGCAACATTTTAAGATAGAAAAAAAAAGGAAAAATTAAAAATATATTAATGAAAATGGAACAATTTGCCTAAGTTGGAACTGGTAAGATTCTGAATGAGACTTATCCAGTTGACTGGATAACACCTAACTGGCGCTTGTTGCAAGCACCAAAGGAAACAAAGGTACAATTGGACACGAAAATTCCTGATACACCTCAATCTGAGGAAGTGCACCCTTTCACACTCTAACTGTGCGGGGAGATCCTGTGTGTAGCCCAACCCACATCCTCTACCTTCTATAGTATTTGTTTGGTTACTCACCGCGCAGTAAGGATGTGACAGGGTACATGTGCTCAGAGCAAGGTGTGCCAAGAATTCCTGTGTCTGACTGTACATATTTCCATAAAATGCAGGATTACTAACAAAGACTAACAAACGAAATATTTGCAACATATCACAACTCCGCTATAGACAAAAGAAAGTCCTTCAAATCCAAAGGAAATAGAATTCAAATAATTTCCTTTTGGATGCAAAGTATCAAACCGGCATTCCAGAATATGAGATCCAGATGCTCCAGAATTCCTAGGCTTTCCAATTCCCACTTGGGGATCCTCTTCCGAGGAAGATCTTACTAGACTTGTAAAAAAGGAATAGGAATTGTGTTTTCGAAGTCCAGCAAAGAAGGTTACAAGGGAAATGGGGATTCTAAGTTCGTGAATTTCCTCGGGTCACTGAATTCTATTTGCACTCCTACTTGTCGACGAGTCGGGGATAAGGAATTCTCTCCAGTCGGTTATGCCATGAAGGAATCTGAATGCTGAGCAAAGTTCTGAAGGAATCTGAATGCTGAGCAAAGTTCTGAAGGAATCTGAATCCTGAGCAAAGTTCCGAAGGAATCTGAATGCTGAGCAAAGTTCTGAAGGAATCTGAATGCTGAGCAAAGTTCTCTCAGTAATTTTATTCTTCTGGAAGAGATTTAAACGTTATAGAGGCAGTCTCGGAAAAGATCTGGCAGTAATTGTAGTGTTCTAAAAGCGTTTTGAACGTTATAGATCTCCTGTATTATTCTGGATACAGAGATATTATAATGTCATTCATTTCAAATGATTTACATCTACGTCTGAGGAGAACCCTGTGGTGATATGTTTAAGTATTGAATGTGCAAATTCAAGAAGTAGCTTTAATAACATGACAAACTTGGTCATCACACTTTTATTTTCCCCGTAAATATAGACTATAAACTGGCATTAGTACATGTAAACACGGACATTAAAACCAACATGAGACGATGTACAACACAATAAAATGAAAGAAAAATCCAAGTAATACAAAAACCAAGATGAAAATCATAAACAAAGTAAGTCTACTGATGTAAAAACAATATAGTTAAATGATAAAAAAGCCGGCTAAAAGACAATATCTATTGCAGTGTTTAAATCAGTTTCCCAACTAATTTTGTCAGCATTTTCAGAATTTTGATAACGCATACAATTTCTTATTTGGATTACAGTTATTCGTACTACGTGGGTCTACATAAAATAAAGCTTAATGTTTCAAAATACTCATAATTATTTTTTATTTGTTAATTTGGTTATATTTTCCTTTAAATCATCCGGTTACCACAGAAAATTCTTTTACGCATTTTCGTAGGGTTAGGAACGAAGTGGTGAGGGTGAGGTCCCCTTTTTTGTTTTGTTTCTTGTTGTTGTCGGCTACCCCCCAAAGTTGGGGGAAGTGCCTTTGGTATATGGATGGATTTTCGTAGATCTAATGATCTGAATTACATTATGAATATTTTCATAAATAGTAATAGATGCACAGTAGATGGATTTTCATTTCATTCATCAACAAATGTAATTGTAGTCCAAAAGTAACTTCGATAATTGCTGTTACACTATTTGGAGGATTTACCAAAACAAATTCTTTGGGTTATCTATAGCTGACCATTTTTATAAACAATAATACCACCTATTTATAATAATTATCAGGTTTCTTTAAATAAAAAAAAAAAAAAAAATATTGAAACCCCCCTTCTCTCTCTCTCTCTCTCTCTCTCTCTCTCTCTCTCTCTCTCTATATATATATATATATATATATACATATATATATATATAATTACTGACCATTCATAACAACGTGTATTTGAACTGGCTCAATCTGTTGTATAAAACCACCATCAATGTGTGGAACCGTAAAATGTGGGATTCATATCCAATTCCGACATTGCAAATTTTGAAAACTGTACGACGAGAACATGTACACCGTGTCCCCGCTGAATCTGGACTAGGTTGCAAATGTCAGGAACACAAATTGAGAACACGGAATCTGAATTTCACTGAACTACTGTGTCAAGACAAGAAAATATAAAGGTGGTACATGTCTCAGTTGTTAGAGAGCTTCTCCCAATTTTTTTCCTGACGTGGAAATTAACAGCATAGCGAGTTATCATTTTGCTAATGTTTAATTAACCCTTTTCGATACCGGCTACTCATTATGGTAATTTATCCCCGAATCCTACCTTTGGTCGTTGTCAAAATTAATAAAATATTCTCATGTAGAAAATGAGAAATGAAAAACACTATGGGAAATATAAAGTAAAAGCACCCAGGGACTTTGAACCTTTTAAACACTTGCGTCTTTAATTCTTATAATAAATATGGAAATTTTTGGTAAAAATACAGGTCTATATCGTTCAAATTTACTTATGCTAAAAGGCATGAAATACTTATTAAAAAAATACACACAAACGTCTTAAATCTTATAATTAATTCTACAAGACACTGACCACATTCTTGATACTGCTATCATGTTACACTATGAAGTACTTCATGATATTTTCACACATATTCTTACTATTTTGTAATGTAGGTTTTCCTGATATGTCATTTATTTCCCTCTTTTTTTCCACTCAAAGTTTCTACTATAGCAAACATTGTTGGTACAACCACTATTTCATTTATTTTCTTTCTGACTTCTAGTGCAATATTTCCTTCTCTCGTTTTGTCTCAATAACTCCGTATTCCTTGTACCACGTATGCAAAGAAGAATTGTTTAGTAATCTCATGTTGTCAGGTGTATGAGGACAGAGGAGAATCTGTAAAGAAAAGGCCAGACTATTCGGGGGTATGTGTAGGCAAAGAGAAAGAACCGTAACCAGAGAGAAGGATCCAATATAGTACTGTCTGGCCAGTCAAATGACCCCATAACTCTCTGGCGGTAGTATTTCAATGGGCGGCTGGTGCCCTGGCCAACCTACTACGCACAAAACGGATAACAAATAACGGAAAACCTAGTGAAAATGTTATCTGAATAAAAATCAAATTAAAAAATAAAGTAATGTTTTACCTATGTGTCCAACCTTAAATTACGGAATGTAATAATATGATTAATCAAATAGAAATATGTAGAGGTTACGAAATTGTATAATTAACTAAAAGAATTTTTTTTTTATGAATGACACACTATTCAGAAAAGGTAAATGGCATCAGCTTTGTAATATAATCAACGGCGTCAATAACAACTAAGCGACGCCACAATGAATATGTCAATCAACCAATTACTACTAATCAGTCCCAGCATGACATACGCCTTTCAATTTTCCACACCAAGGGATTAGTCCCTTAAAAAGCCATCTCTCTCTCGCTCTCTCTCTCTCTCTCTCTCTCTCTCTCTCTCTCTCTCTCTCAATTATTATTATTATTATTACCTAACCTAAAACCCTAGTTGGAAAACCCAGATGCTATAAGCCCAAGAGTTCCAATAGGGAAAATTGCCCAATAAAGAAAGGAATAAAAAAATTATTATTATTATTATTATTATTCTTATTACTAGCTAAGCTACAACCCTAGTTGGAAAAGCAAGATGCTATAAGCCCAAGGGCTCCAACAGGGAAAAATAGCCCAGTGAGGAAAGAATATAAGGGAAGGTAAAATAAACGATATAAGAGGTAATGAATAATTAAAATGAACTATTTTAAAAACAATAACAGCATTAAAACACACATTTCATATATAAACCATAAAAAGACTTATGTCAGCCTGTTCAACATAAAGACATTTGCTGCAGGTTTGAAGTTTTGAAGTTCCACTGATTCAACTAACCGATTAGGAAGATCACAAGTGATAAAGAACACTTCACTATGTAGGACGGCATGAGAATGTTGAGATGGATGTGTGGGGTGACAAGAAGAGATAAGATACGGAATGAAGTAATTAGGGGGTACCACAGGAGTTAGAAAACTATCAGATAAGATACAAGAAAGTAGACTGAGGTGGGTATGGTCATGTCATGAGAAGAGATGAACAGTGAATTGGGAGGAGAGTGATGGAAATGGAGGTACAGGGAACGAGAAGTAGAGGGAGACCAAAGCGAAGGTGGATGGACTGTATCAAGGATGACCTTC
>NC_090765.1:32670011-32685011 GCF_036898095.1 Palaemon carinicauda
CCTTTATTTATACAGACCCAGCTGGTAAGATATAGGCTACAAGGGCTAATTATATCCCTAACAGTTAAAAATTTCCTTAGGGAATTTACATCGTTCTTTTTATGGTATATGAACAAAGCCCTTTGTGAAAGGTGAGCGTTGATAGTTTATTAATCCCAGTTATTGCGTTACAAATAAGGGATGAGAAGGTAATTTAAATAATAACTGAAAGCCAAACTAGAATAGCAACGTTATTAGAAAAGATCGTGGAATCAAGCGGCAAATTAAGAAGGAAACTAAAATTAAATTTAAGAAATACAAGAAAATAAGAGATGTAGCAATATCAAGACAAACTTCTTGAATTTACTGTTTAAAATTAATCCATTGAAATTCCCCAACTACAAAACAACTAAAGATAAAGGCGTCTGGTTTCAGTTCCAGTTTCATCACAATAAATGCTCACCAGAACGTCAGCCGGGCAAGTCCAACCCCCAACTATTGGGCCCGAACCACAGCAATGGCCTCCCCAGTAACAGCTTAAACTTATGGTCTCGGGCTGGGATCGATCTGCTGCCATGCGAATTCGAGGCGAACAAGATATCACTGTACTAGTCAGGAGGCTACTACAGAGGAATTCGAACGCATTTCTTGAAAATGAAGATTTCTACCTTAATAACAATTTCAATAGAACTTGGTGGTATATGAGAAGGGGCTCTCAATCGTTTTTGAGATCTAACCATTCGGTTCTTATTCTTAATGTGACGAAAACATGTAAAATCTGTCAAAATGTATATAAAAATACAAACTAAAAGAAGAACATAGTACAACAGGTAAATTCAAAAAGCAAATAACATTAAAAATTGACCCAAATGCAATATAAATCGAGGAGAGCAATCCCCTAAAAATGAAGTGAAAGAAATGAATAAAATCCTAAATAGTTCTCAGAGATAAATAAAAAGACACAAAATCTATATCATTAATGAAACAATAATCATGATAAAAATAACTTTAAATGGCAGACTCATTTCATTAGAAACTTTATGGAAAATATATAAGAATATGGTATCAATATGACATTGAATCATGAATGAAAACCTTAAAAAACTCGTAAATGAAAGAAATATTCAATTCACAAAAGAAACAAAGAAAGTGTTATTAATGTGATAATAATAAAGCGTAAAACATTAAGAGGACGCCCTAAGAACCCGATACAAAGGTCCATTAGCAAAGTCTAGATGGATTCCATTGGATCCTAATGGCCTCCCAGCACGAGGCGAAACAATAAACAAACAAATGGAGATGAGGGGTCGTAATGGAAATTCAAAGGGGAGAAAATGAAGTCTCCTTTCTGGAGAGAAATATTGATGAGAATGGGTAAAAATGGGACATATTGCCAACTAGAAACACATGGATAAAATAGAATGGTACTCAGTAGAGGGCATGTTTTCGCCACGCGAAGGAGGCATATTTAGATCTTAATTCTACTGCTTACTTGTACTTCGATGTATTTTCTTCAAAATCTATCGGATTTGTCTTTGGGTCATAACACCCCCCACCCCCACCCCCCACACATATCTCCATCAAGTTTCGTTGAAATTAGGCCATTAGTTTTTGCGTAATGTTGTTCACAATAAAAAAAATAAACTAACAAAATATTTGCCATTTACTTAAACATTACGATTCGGCTACTTTCAAAGTACTGCAGCGCACTTATACTCTGGTGCACATTATCCAAAATGTTACAAATTCATCGTTAACTCATACCCAACATTACTACCAAGTTTGGTCAAAATCGGTACAGTAATTTATGTGTAAAGTTGCTCACAAACAAATAATAAACGTAAGGTGTGAATACATTTCCTTCGCCAAAATCGAATGCTGTTACTCCCATAAGTAAATAGCGTAATGGCGTGGAGATGCAAGGCTGTTCACATATCAAAATTATTTAGTCAAAATTCATACTACTGACACATACTTGACACTTCTGACAATGATTGAAATAAACGATGTACAGTCGCCAAAATCGAAAGCTGTTACTCCCATGAGTAAATACCGAATTGGCGTGGAGATGCCATGGCTGTTCACATATCAAAATTATTTAGTCAAAATTCATACTACTGACACATACTTGACACTTCTGACAATGATTGAAATAAACGATGTACAGTCGCCAAAATCGAAAGCTGTTACTCCCATGAGTAAATACCGAATTGGCGTGGAGATGCCATGGCTGTTCACATATCAAAATTATTTAGTCAAAATTCATACTACTGACACATACTTGACACTTCTGACAATGATTGAAATAAACGATGTACAGTCGCCAAAATCGAAAGCTGTTACTCCCATGAGTAAATACCGAATTGGCGTGGAGATGCCATGGCTGTTCACATATCAAAATTATTTAGTCAAAATTCATACTACTGACACATACTTGACACTTCTGACAATGATTGAAATAAACGATGTACAGTCGCCAAAATCGAAAGCTGTTACTCCCATGAGTAAATACCGAATTGGCGTGGAGATGCCATGGCTGTTCACATATCAAAATTATTTAGTCAAAATTCATACTACTGACACATACTTGACACTTCTGACAATGATTGAAATAAACGATGTACAGTCGCCAAAATCGAAAGCTGTTACTCCCCATGAGTAAATACCGAATTGGCGTGGAGATGCCATGGCTGTTTACATATCAAAATTATTTAGTCAAAATTCATACAACTGACACATACTTGACACTTCTGTCAATAATTGAAATAACGATGTACAGTCGCCAAAATCGAAAGCTGTTACTCCCATGAGTAAATAGCGTAATGGCGTGGAGATGCCATGGCTGTTTACATATCAAAAATATTTAGTCAAAATTCATACTATTGACACATACTTGACACTTCTGACAATAATTGAAATAAACGACGTACAGGCATGGAGTTAGGATCACATGTAAATTATGTGATGACGTGGATATGCTATGGCGGTCTGTATATCAAAATTATTCAGTCAAATGTCATAATACTAACACATAATTGATGCTAATAACAAATGTCATCAATACTAACTCATACTTGATGCTACTGATAATGAACTATCAAAAAATAACCTTGTTACAAACATAAACCTTTAAGAGGATTTAGTACACTATGAGTAATACTATTAACAAATGATGAGCTGAAGTGTAGCTGACATGGATGATGGATGGAACACAGATGATGATGAAATATGAATGAGTGGGAGAGAACATGAAATGTTACCAAAACGAAACTGACAAGGAAATTACAATATTTGTCGCAACGCTTTCGCTAAAACAAATGATTATTGGATCTTAGGTGGAAAGAAAAATATCGAAGAAAATAAGATAAACAGATATTATACGGGGTTATAATGGCCTGGTGGTAGCGTCCTCGTCTTGTGATTGCAAGACTGGGGTTCGAGTCCCGCTCAAACTCATTAGTTCCTTTGGTCGCTGCAACCTCACCACCCCTGTGAGCAAAGAATGAGTCATCAGCAGCCATTGCCATGCCCTCCTTGGTCTAGCTTGGGTGGAGAGAGGGGCTTAAGCGCTGATCATGTGTAATATGGTCAGTCTCTAGGGCATTGTCCTGCTTGACAGGGCATTGCCACTGACCCTTTCCTCTGTCATTCATGTGCGACCTTTAAACCTTTAAATTAAATGATGCTGACAAGTATTACTTAGTGGGTAAACGGCATTATCTTTCCCTGCTCAATATATTGATCTGATAATTTACGTAATCAAGTTTTCTCCTCAGAGCAAGATCTAAGCAAACCAAGAGCAAGATCTAAGCAAACCAAGAGCAAGATCTAAGCAAACCAAGCAAACAATGCCCCACGATTTACTCTAAATCTTCCCACTTTATTCCCTTTGAGCTTTACTCATCTCAGATGAAGTGGAGTGACTTCTTCCAAGATTTGAATGGGCGTGCCTTCAGAAAAACACGAAAAATGGAGAGAGAGAGAGAGAGAGAGAGAGAGAGAGAGAGAGAGAGAGAGAGAGAGAGAGAAATACCAATCTTCATCTAAGAATATAAGATGCCTAAGCCTGATAGTAAATCTCCTGTAGTTTTACTGTAAGTTATAGGCAAAAATCTTAACCATTTAAGGCACCTGTAACGGGCACCTTACTTAAGCGAACATCTGCGTATGTCTCCTTACAAGAAAGAAAGAGAGAGAGAGAGAGAGAGAGAGAGAGAGAGAGAGAAAAATACCAATCTTCATCTAAGAATATAAGATGCCTAAGCCTGATAGTAAATCTCCTGTAGTTTTACTGTAAGTTATAGGCAAAAATCTTAACCATTTAAGGCACCTGTAACGGGCACCTTACTTAAGCGAACATCTGCGTATGTCTCCTTACAAGAAGAAAGAGAGAGAGAGAGAGAGAGAGAGAGAGAGAGAGAGAGAGAGAGAGGGTGTTTCATATACCAATCTTCATCTAAGAATATAAGATGCCCAAGCCGGATATTAAATCTTCTTTCGTTTTACCTGTAAGTTTTATGAAAAAAAAAAATCATATCCATTTAAGGCAACTGGAACGAGCACCTTACTTAAGCGAACATCTGCGTATGTCTCCTTACAAGAAAGAGAGAGAGAGAGAGAGAGAGAGAGAGAGAGAGAGAGAGTGTTTCATATACCAATCTTCATCTAAGAATATAAGATGCCAAGCCGGATATTAAATCTCCTTTCGTTTTATTGCAAGTTTTATGAAAAAAAAATCATATCCATTTAAGGCATCGGTAACAGGCACTTCACTTGAGCGAACATCTGCGTATGTCTCCTTACGAGAGAGAGAGAGAGAGAGAGAGAGAGAGAGAGAGAGGGTGGAACGGGCACCTTACTTAAGCGAACATCTGCGTATGTCTCCTTACAAGAGAGAGAGAGAGAGAGAGAGAGAGAGACCAATCTAATGATGAAATCAGAACCATAACAATAGAAGAGACTACAAAAGGATCCCCCAAATGAGAAGAAGAGAAGAGAAGGAAAGGATTTCAGAGAAGAACAAGGGCGAGACACAATGGTAACGAAATTAGGGAGAGGTAATATCGCACCGTTTCCAATTTGCAAATGGTATACGCTGAAATATTATTAAGAGCAAATGTTATTACGGTGTCGATACACAATACACTTTAGGAGAGCGGAATTTAACGAGTTTAGTTACAGTGTTGTCTGTATTCTGAAATAAAAAAAATATAATCAAATAAGCAGTTATGTATAGGGTTTAAATTCAAGTTGAATTATGACATATTTGTTTTTGATGTTGTTAATAGTTTATATATGACATGTCTGTTTTGACGTTGTTACTTATTTTAGAATGATTTATTGTTAATTTGTTCTCTTCATTTATTTATTTCCTTATTTCCTTTCCTCACTGGGCTATTTTCCCTGTTGGAGCCCCTGGCTTATAGCATCTTGCTTTTCAACTAGGGTTGTAGCTTGGGTAGTAATAAAAATAATAATAATAATAATAATAATAATAATAATAATAATAATAATAATAATAATAATAATAATAATAATAATAAAGGAAGGTACATAAAATACCTATAAATTGATCATGATAAAAATAGTACAAGGACAAAGCACCCAAGTGAATTATTCCTAAATAATAATATTTCAGTAACTTCTCCCAACTCCAATTCTTTTAGTTAACTGATTGTATAAGTGGAACTTACATCACTATGGTTCTGTTGGGTTTCATTTCATTCCAAATTATATGACTATTAAGTTTCACCTTCCGAAGACCTTGAAGTAATTCAAGTTCAAAGTTCGATGATTAAAAGCTTAAACAAGGAATATAGAATTACACGCAAGATGGTAAGTCAAAAAAAAAAAAAATAAATAAATAAATAAATAAATAAATAAATAAATAAATAAATAAATAATCTTCAGGGGATGCAAAAAACTAATCTCGATAACGTGATTAAAATAAGTTATCATAAGAACATACTTAAAAACCATAAACACAGAATGCACGCAGAATGATAAGCTAAACGAACTATTTTACGAAAGATATAAATATGGACTGCAAAAACCTAATGTCACATAAAATAAAATAAATCATAAGGAAATATTAAAAAAAAACGGAAACAAGGAAGCAGATGAAAATTTTCATGAAATAAAATCACCCACAAAGATATCAATTCCCACGACATAATTGGCCACATTAAACAAAGCCTTTATAATGGATATCTCCTTCGGAAATGCTCAACCCCCTTCTCGGGTTCAAAAACATTCAACTTGGGGTAACAAAATGAATGTACAGTATTGATATTATGGGAAATGGTAAGAATGTTATTATTGTTATTACATTCTTAAATATAAAAATTAATTTACTTTGTATGGTGAGGTTCTATTGATCAAAAACTAATTTTCAAAATAATATACTGGAGTGAATTATCTATATCTATATATCTATATATATATATTATATATATACATACTATATAATATATATATATATATATTATATATATACATACTATATGTATATATATATATATATAATATATGTATATATATACACATACATATATATGCGCGCATATGGATAGACCAATAGATTGGTATATGCTGTACCTGTGTGTGTATATATATATATATATATATATGTGTGTGTGTGTGTGTGTACATATATATATATATATATATAGTATGTATATATATATAATATATATATATATATATATATATCTACACACAAATTAAATAAATCACAATCACTTAAATCAAGACGAAAAGTAACGAAGTATCAATAATTCGTTTCTATTCCACTCGGTTTCCATAATTTAATCAACCTTTTTGCTTCTCACATATAAGGGCATTGTTGAATTTTACTATTTTACAATTTACAAACCCTAACAGACCGGAGAAAAATATATGAATCAATGGAAGAAAATATAATGGAAACATATAAAGAGAAAACTAAAATCTTTGCAATTGTCTTTACTTGTTTTATCTTTTAATTCATTGATTATTTGGGATGGAAAATCCTATCCAATCAATCAAATAGAAATCTCCTTCACTCTAAGTAGAGCTCTATGTATAAGTACTAACGTAATTTACATATATATCCTACATAATACAAAAATAATGTGCATCTGAACTCCAAAGTTCGCGAAATATTTACAGAGAATTGATAGATTTCCATATGTATTTATGATTTTACTTTTTGGCCAGGTCAAATAGAAATCTCCTTGACTCTGAGTAGAGCTCTATGTATAAGTACTAATTAAATTTACATATAAATCTTACATAATACAAAAATAATGTGCATCTGAACTCCAAAGTTCACGAAATATTTACAGAAAATTGATGGATTTCCATATCTATTTATCATATTACTTTTTGGCCAGGTCTTAATCAGTCGAATGAAATTATACATTTTCTTATATCTAATAAAAATTTTTCTAGCGTACCAGAGTCTTCATAAATGGCGTCTTAATATTTGTATCCATATGCAGATATGTGCACATACACAGATTCAACCTTTCTTACCCCCTAGCCCTTCCTCAACAACAGCCCGCTGGTTCGGCAACTTGTGGGAGTGTGGTTTCCGAGTGCACCTCTCTGAGTAACCCATTATTATTAATTTATTATTATTGTTATTGTTATTATTACTATTATTATTACTAGCCAAGCTACAACCCTAGTTGGAAAAGCAAGATGCTATTAGCCCAAGGGCTCCAATAGAGAAAAATAGCCCAGTGAGGAAAGGAAATGAGGAAATAAATAAATGATGGGAACAAATTAACAATAAATCATTCTAAAACCAGTAACAACGTCAAAATAGATATGTCATATATAAACTAATAACAATTTCAAAATAGATATGTCATATATAAACTATAAAAAGACTCATGTCAGCCTGGTCAAAATAAAAATATTTGCTCCAATTTTGAATTTTTGAAGTTCCACTGATTCAACTACCCGATTAGGAAGATCATTCCACAAGGATATGACTATTCCTTCTCCCGTCTGAGCATGACCGGAAATTAATGCACCTCATTCTACGATAATCTTATGGATTGTGTTGGATTTATGTATGTGTCCTATACAGACCGGCGCTGGGGCCTGGAAGGCCATTCTGCGCCCAAGTGCAACTAAGGTAAAACACTTGTTATGCTATGAGGTAAAAGTTAGGAGAGGTTGGAAGAAAGTGTGAAGGGCCGAGAGAAGGTTGTGACTCCAAGGCAGGATGCAAGCAACTGAGTAAATTTATTATAGAACTCTCTCCTTTATATACAAAAGCTCAAAGCAACAAGAAATTTCATGTTTGAAAAACAGACAATGTTACAGAGGAAAAAAGCAGACATGTTTAATCTGGTTCATTTTAGTGCGAGGGAAGAGCGAAGGTACTAGCATAATATATACACAAAATGAACTCTGTACGATCGCGTGACACACAGTTGGTACAAAAGGAAGCAAGAACGAAGGTAGATTAGAATGATATAAAACATGTGCAGCTTTCTAGCGAAGGTCAATCTGCAAAACCCTTTGAGTAATGCCTATACTGTACCATAAGAGGTGCACTGGTGGCACTACCACCCAAGGAGGGCCCTTATATGGAATGTATAGCTTCTTCAATCCTGACAATAATAAAAGTATTTAACTTCTATCTGTCTATCTGTTAATGCATTTCGGTTAATATATACCTTTATGTAATGGTAGACATATAATAGTATGTTTGCAAAATTATATGGGTGTATGAATTTGCATATATACATGTATACATACATTATATATATATATATATATATATATACATACATACATACATACACACACATATATATATGTGTGTGTATGTGTGTGTGTCTGCTCTACAGTAACGAAATACAATATATTAAGTTCAACAATAATGCCGTCCGTTTATGAAAACCATCACTCACATATCGACACAAGCACAAGCAAATAAACAAAAAATCGTATCTAATACACTTTACAACCCCCCAAAATAACCGCAAGCTTCTCCTCTGGGGGGAAAATCGAACATCGAACATTATTAGAAGATACACATCCGTATTAATCAAAGCGTTATCGACCATGTCAAGTTCAGGCTGGACTAAGCATGGAACCCCCGAATATTCCATCAATTAATTAAACCATTGATGGGAGAGAGAGTACTGGCTAGCTGGCAGGACCCTTCCTGGTCTAATGTTATTGCAGAAGGGGAAGCTGGAATAGGGAGGGATAGAGGGAGGGGCGACCCCCTTACTACTGGATAGAAGGAAGAGCTGCCGTTAGTTCTGTAAATGGAGAGACGGATAAAAGGGATCGTTATACCGGTAAGAGAAATTTGGGCTTCTGCTACTGGAACTGGGAAAGGGGAAGGAATTACTAACAGTGGGGTGGGATGAGGCATAGGTATGAGAAATGGGATAGATTTAATATTTCTTGATAAATGAAGGAAAAGGAAGATGGGGTACTACCTGAATAACATGAAATGTACTACTGTACTATTTAGGAAATAGACGATCGGGTACTACCGGAATAACATGAAATGTACTACTGTACTATTAAGACGATCGGGTACTACCGGAATAACATGAAATGTACTACTGTACTATTAGGGAAATAGACGATCGGGTACTACCGGAATAACATGAAATGTACTACTGTACTATTAGGGAAATAGACGATCGGGGACTAGCGGAATAACATGAAATGTACTACTGTACTATTAGGGAAATAGACGATCGGGTACTACCGGAATAACATGAAATGTACTACTGTACTATTAGGGAAATAGACGATCGGGTACTACCGGAATAACATGAAATGTACTACTGTACTATTAGGGAAATAGACGATCGGGTACTACCGGAATAACATGAAATGTACTACTGTACTATTAGGGAAATAGACGATCGGGTACTACAGGAATAACATGAAATGTACTACTGTACTATTAGGGAAATAGACGATCGGATACTACCGGAATAACATGAAATGTACTACTGTACTATTAGGGAAATAGACGATTGGGTACTACCGGAATAACATGAAATGTTACTACTGTACTATTAGGGAAATAGACGATCGGGTACTACCGGAATAACATGAAATGTACTACTGTACTATTAAGACGATCGGGTACTACCGGAATAACATGAAATGTACTACTGTACTATTAGGGAAATAGACGATCGGTACTACCGGAATAACATGAAATGTACTACTGTACTATTAAGACGATCGGGTACTACCGGAATAACATGAAATGTACTACTGTACTATTAGGGAAATACACGATCGGGTACTACCGGAATAACATGAAATGTACTACTGTACTATTAGGGAAATACACGATCGGGTACTACCGGAATAACATGAAATGTACTACTGTACTATTAGGAAGGGTAGATTGAAATAAGGAACTACTACCTCATATTACAGTATGGGGAAGTGGCTACTAACGTTTATAAAGGGAAAGAACATCATCCATGTTAGATCTTGGGAGACACTTGTTATCTACGTATACGAATGAAGTAACTGTTTTTACATTTAGGGAATAGGATTGTCCTCTGGGATAAAACAACTACAATGATCTGCACAGCATATATATAAAAGTGGGTACTTTAATTAAGAGAGAGACCGTATTGGCTGCAGCAATATTGGTAAAAAGGAAAGCTATAGTATAATGATGCATAGGCAGAAAAGCAGGTGTTATATAGGTATAGGCGAAGCCACTTTCAAAATGTTCAGCATGAAGGCTACTGTCATTACGTGGATACTGTCATTACGTTGGTGGAAGTGTTTATTATTATTGAGCAAAGGAACCCATTACTGCCATTGGGACAGAAGACGAATAACCCTTCGGGATAAAGAGAAGAGAGACAAAGCTACTGACATCAAGGAAGGAGAAGGAAGACATTCGTGTCAGAAAGGAATACAGATGAGGTACAGGTCTCCATAGAGGGAATATCAGGACCTACAGCTTACGTGAAGGGGGAGGGGGAGATACAATATCCCACAGTCCATGTTATTGATTACTGAAACAGCAGAATGGCCAGGTCCGTCTGCATTTCCCCCCTTTAATAATATCTGACCCGGTTAGTTGGGTAACAAGATTTTGGAAGAGGGTGAATGATGATGTTGATAAAGGAGGAAAGGGGAGAGGGGGGCTTACATCGCAGTTTGTTCAAATGAATGATAGCAGAAGTTGTGATAATGAAGATTTGTGACAATTCTGAATTGTATACCTTCGGGTGTTGCTATATAAACGTGAAACTTCTTATGATAAGGAAGTAAAGCATGAATTACGAGTGGAATAATATTTTACCCCTTTCTTATACAACTGTATTTATGAAACCTGAAATCATGATTTTCAAGACAAAATGCTACTTATATTTATTCTTAATTCCAATATTTTTTAGAATACTTTAATTTTTGGAGTTTTGCATTTCTTCTTTCATTTCCATATACAATAAATTAATAAATGCGAACTATATTTCAATTTTGAGAAGGACTTCATTATATAACGACTGTATTACCAGCAAAAACTCAATCAAATTACTGCCACCCACATTATTACTAAGAAAAATATAGCAATTTAAGTTGTGGCGATACTATCATTAGCTATTATAATCACCTCTCTCTCTCTCTCTCTCTCTCTCTCTCTCTCTCTCATCCAGAGAAATTTTATGGCACTCTGATGTAATCTACTCGAATGAAAGATACCTACTAAAGATAAAACCTTAAATGGTTCATTTTACGATACTTACAGTCTTTAGTTTATGGTCCCAATTCGTATAGGCAATAACAAGGAATTTCCCATAAGAAAAATTAAGTCGTACGGGTACTGTACCGTTTTACGACGGTATTGTTTTTTTTTCCTAATAGAGGCCATTGATGATGGTATATAACTTGGATGATTGATTTCGTAAGAAATTCAGGGTCAAATATAAAATGAAAAATAAAATAGCAGAAAGAAAAACATACATACATATATATATATATATATATATATATACACGGTTAAAAATAATTCAAAGCTATTAAAATTCATTCAAGTAATAACCACACAGACAATACATACACACACGTACACGTACCAAACACTAACACACACACACAAATATATATATATATATATATTATATGTGTGTGTGTGTGTGTGTGTATATAAATATATACATAATATATATATTATATATATATATATATATATTATAAAAATATATACAGTATATATATATATATATATATATAATATATATATATATACACACACACACAACAGCAACAACAACAAACGTAGCCATTTCTAATCCACTGCAGGACAAAGGCCTCAGACATGTCAATTCATGTGTAAGGTTTGATCAGTTTTCATCACCACGCTGAGAAGTAAGATTTAGTGATGTTGGGCGAGTTTCGACCGATCACACAGCAAACCAACCTAGTATGGGTGATTCCGACTTGTACAGCTTTGATGACCATGGCATTAAGCAAACCCTTTCACCACCTTAAGGTATCCCCACTCAGAAAGGGATATATATATATATATATATATACATACACACACACACACACACACACACATATATATATATATATATATATCACGCGCGCGCGCGCAACCAGTGTGTCTGTATATAGCTATAGCCCAAAAGACTTCGAATTCATTTAGTCACCGAGCGACCAGTTTATAGAAATTTCTTCTAAGACTACATAAATCGAAAAATGCAATATTTCCACACAAAATATACAAACACACGTCTTCAATATTCATAAAACACGTTTATAGTATTCACAAACATAGCAAAAATATTCTCAAACGTACAAAGAATAGCAAAATGTTACAGAAAAAAAAGTTAGTTCAATTCCTTGATAAAACATTGGCAAAAAAAAAAAAAAAAAAAAAAAAAAAAATATTTAAATTAAGAAACATTAAAAATATACAAATATTCTGAAGCACGCCCACAAGTACAAATAAAATCTCGTTTAAAAATTTGCCAATATTTCTTCTCTAGTAGGTTATTTATTTCTTTATCTTTTATGTTGGAGCCCTTGGGCTTATAGCATCTTGCTTTTCCAACAAGGGTCATAGCTTAGCTAATAATAATATGTTGGAGCCCTTGGGCTTATAGCATCTTGCTTTTCCAACAAGGGTCATAGCTTAGCTAATAATAGTATGTTGGAGCCCTTGGGCTTATAGCATCTTGCTTTTCCAACAAGGGTCATAGCTTAGCTAATAATAATATGTTGGAGCCCTTGGGCTTATAGCACCTTGCTTTTCCAACAAGGGTCATAGCTTAGCTAATAATAATATGTTGGAGCCCTTGGGCTTATAGCATCTTGCTTTTCCAACAAGGGTCATAGCTTAGCTAATAATATGATGTTGGAGCCCTTGGGATTATAGCATCTTGCTTTTCCAACAAGGGTCATAGCTTAGCTAATAATAATATGTTGGAGCCCTTGGGCTTATAGCATCTTGCTTTTCCAACAAGGGTCATAGCTTAGCTAATAATATGATGTTGGAGCCCTTGGGCTTATAGCATCTTGCTTTTCCAACAAGGGTCATAGCTTAGCTAATAATAATATGTTGGAGCCCTTGGGCTTATAGCATCTTGCTTTTCCAACAAGGGTCATAGCTTAGCTAATAATAATATGTTGGAGCCCTTGGGCTTATAGCATCTTGCTTTTCCAACAAGGGTCATAGCTTAGCTAATAATAATATGTTGGAGCCCTTGGGCTTATAGCATCTTGCTTTTCCAACTAGGGTCATAGCTTAGCTAATGATAATAATAATAATAATAATAATAATAATAATAATAATAATAATAATAATAATAATAATAATAATTAACCGATTACAAGCAGTAGAGGATTATTCCTAAATTAATCACTTACAAACGCCTCATGGTAATTTAGAACTGTATTGTATGCAAAGGCATTGATTCCCAAACTCACCAGATATGTTGTCAAATTAATCTATTCAATATATAGCAAAATAATTACTTCATAAATTTCCATTTCCTGTATATAAATACCTCAAAAAAACTAACACTGGACGCATACTTACAGTCGTTTAATTCATAAATGGAGCGCTAATAATCCCAATTAAGAAAGTGCAAGTGATCCAAAACTATTACGGATAATTTCACTGACATACTATTCACAAATGACGTTTTCGAGCGTCCTCTCCAAATAACACAGGAACATCTAATATATATATATATATATATATATATGTATATATATAAATATATATATATATATATGTATTTATATTATATATATATGTATATATACATATATATATATATATATATATTTATATTATATATATATGTATATATATATACATATATTTTTATATATATATATATATATATATATACATATATATATACATATATATATGTATATATACATATATATATATATATATATATATACAAATTTCATGGTATGGATAGGGAAAGAGTTGTTCAAATTGTCCTTTTTTTATTATTCCCAACGTTTCGTGATTCTTAATCACATTGTCCAGGGCTAAAAGTAAAACATATACAAAAGAATTAAGAAACAGTTAAAAATTTTTAATTCTTTTGTATATGTTTTACTTTTAGCCCTGGACAATGTGATTAAGAATCACGAAACGTTGGGAATAATAAAAAAAGGACAATTTGAACAACTCTTTCCCTATCCATACCATGAAATTTTGTGTTCATTACTGGCTGTTGCTGCCTTCACCGAAGATATATATATATATATGTATATATATACATAAGTATATATACATATATATATATATATATATATGTATATATATACATATATATATGTATACATACATATATATATAATATAAATACATATATATATATATATATATATGTATATATACATATATATATAATATAAATATATATATATATATATATATGTATATATATATATATATATATATACACACTCACACAGTATATATCAAATTCACAAACAGATGAGGAAAATTTCATAAATACATCATTCACAAACATATCACTATTTTTCATA
>NC_090765.1:32692511-32729566 GCF_036898095.1 Palaemon carinicauda
AAGGGTATATATATATATATATATATAGTATATATTTATATATATAGATATATATATTTATATATATAATATATATTATATATGTATATGTGTGTATGTGTATGCTAGGTGTATTTTCTCATGTCTTTATATTAATATAAGGTGAATCCCTTAATAGAGATTTAGCTAGAATTAGTGCATGGTGCAAATTATGGGGTATGAAGTTGAATCCTAACAAAACTCAAAGTATGATTGTAAGTAGGTCAAGGACGGTGGCTCTTCAACATCCGGATCTCAGTATTGATAATGTTTCTTTAAATATGTATGACTTTCAAAATTTTAGGTGTGATTCTCGACAGTAAATTTACTTTTGAGAAACATATAAGGTCTGTGTCTTCTTCAATTGCACAAAAAATAGGCTTATTGAGAAAGTCTTTCAAGATTTTCGGTGATCAATCTATTCTGAAGAAGTGTTTTAATTCTTTCATTCTACCTTGTTTTAAGTATTGTTCTCCTGTCTGGTCTTCAGCTGCTGATTCTCATCTTAATTTGTTGGACAGAAACTTACGGTCGATTAAATTTCTTATTCCTGATCTAGATATTAATCTCTGGCACCGTCGTTCAATTAGTTCATTATGCATGTTGCATAAGATTTTTCATAACTCTGACCATCCTTTACATTCAGATCTCCCTGGACAATTCTATCCTGTTCGTAATACTAGGCAGGCAGTTAATTCTAATAGCCAGGCCTTCTTCATCACGAGACTCAATACTATGCAGTATTCTAGAAGTTTTATTCCAGCTGTTACCAAGTTGTGGAATGATCTTCCTAATCGGGTGGTTGAATCAATAGAACTTCAAAAGTTCAAAGTTGGAGCAAATGCTTTTTTGTTGACCAGGCGGACATGAGTCTTTTTATAGTTTATTTATGACATATTTGTTTTTGATGTTGTTAATAGTTTATATATGACATGTCTGTTTTGACGTTGTTACTTGTTTTAGAATGATTTATTGTTAATTTGTTTTCTTCATTTATTTATTTCCTTATTTCCTTTCCTCACTGGGCTATTTTTCCCTGTTGGAGCCCCTGGGCTTATAGCCTCTTGCTTTTCCAACTAGGGTTGTAGCTTGGATAGTAATAATAATAATAATATAGCTTAAAAAAGAAAAACTTAACTAGAAGGACCACATAAAAAATATAAAAAGCTATTGCACGGCTGACTTCTTTAATCTATTAACTATTCATAGAAAAATATGGAGTCAGCTTTAATCTGATTAAAGAAAAACACTGGGTCTAAAATCAGAATTTTGAGAGAAATCTTCGTAGGGATGCGATTTTTGGCTTTTCGCAATATATACAACGTTCTTAGGTTTCCCTCATATTTTGTTATTCATAAATATAGCCCGTGAAGATACTACCGCTAGAGAGTTATGGGGTCCTTTGACTGGCCAGACAGTACTCCATTTGATCTTTCTCTCTGGTTACAGTTCTTTCCCTTTGCTTACACAGACACCGAATAGTCTGGCCTATTCTTTACAGATTCTTTTATGTCCTCATACACCGGACAACAATGAGATTGCCAAACAATTCTTCTTCTCCCAAGGGGTTATTGCACTGTAATTGTTCAGTGGCCACATTCCTCTTGGTAAGGGTAGAGGAGACCCCTTAGCTATGGCAAGCAGCTCCTCTAGGAGAAGGGCACTCCAAAATCAAACCATTGTTCTCTAGTCTTGGGTAGTGCCATAGCCTCTGTACCACGGTCTTTCACTATCTTGAGTTCGAATTCTCTTGCTTGAAAGTACACTCGAACACATTATTCTATCTTATTTCTCTTCCTCTGCTTTTGTTAATGTTTTATAGTTTATATAGGAGATATTTATTTTAATGTCGTTACTCTTCTTAAAATATTTTATTTTCCTTTTTTCCTTTCCTCAATGAGCTATTTTCCCTGTTGGAGCCCCTAGGCTTATAGCATCCTGCTTTTCCAACTATGGTTGCAGCTTAGCAAGTAATAATAAGAAAAATAATCGGAAGTAAATCTGGGATACTCTTACGTCGTGGGTGATGCAAGGGGAATTCCCTTAGGAAGAGGTCTTGAGCCAACACCGGATATCTGAATATCTCAATTGTCTGAAATGAATTGACAATGAGTATTACAAATGAAAAATAAAGAATCCTCTAAAGTCAAAAATTATTATAAGACATTTGTAATCGGATCTTTGGCATTTTCAATGAATCTGTGATATCAGCTTGTTCTCGCTATTCATAAGATGTGAGAGCTTTTAAACGTTCCTTACAACGACAATGACGTCATATTGTTACTGGAAGTATGTGAGATTTCATAATAATCAAAAGAATTACATAATCATAATTAACTTTCAACTTGAATGATATTGCAGTTTTATCACCTCGTCCAGTAGGAGAGTAACGCCAGTGCACCTCCTGAAAGATCTATGCAGCGTCTTTTATAACGTAGCAGCACCCACTTTTTAGCCTTCCACTATACATCCGCTTCCGCTTCCTATCTCTCTCTCTTCCAAACCTCTCAACTCTTCTTTGATACTACAACTGCAGATTCTGTCTTCCATTGCACATGGATACTGAATGGCCTCACGGGCCCCAGTACCGCATATACAGTACATAAAAGTACCTAAGAATAGGCAATTAATGATCTTCTGGAACATAAGTATTCCCAATGGAGAATTCACAAGGAATCATTGATAAAGCACTTGGTTAAAAACAAGATTATGGAGCGATAGGGAAAACGCCAGAGACTCGCAATCTGGGGGTCTTGAGTTTGAGCCGCGGTCATGACCTATGGCTGGTTATAACTGCTTAGTCATGAACAACCATTGCCTTATCCACCTCTGGTGGAGTGAGAGTTTAGGAGACGTCCAAAGCAATGTCCTATACCTTGCATCTGCCACTCCAAAGGGAACTTTAATCCAGGATAACCAATAATAGCAAATCTATGCAACATTTTTACCTCATGACGCATCCAGCGATGAATATATTTTCTAAAATTTTGCAAAATCTGTTGGAGGGGAAAATACATACATATACACAAAGATAAACTTTCAATTGGTATATACCAATTTCCTTGACATAAGTAAAAATACAAGCTACAAAGGGAAAGCAAAGGAGAGAATTACATTAATGATTCAATAGGTCATTCCATGAATACTATTAACATTATAAAGTAATAACCGATTAAATTAATAAAACGAATAAAGAAATGTCTAATATACCTCTCAATTCCAAAAAACTAAAAACCACGACGGCGCGCAATTGTATATGCTGACATCATCGATTACCCATAAATTATTATTATTATTACTATCCAAGCTACAACCGTAATTGGAAAAGCAAGATGCTATAAGCCCAGGGGCTCCAATAGGGAAAAATAGCCCAGTGAGGAAAGGAAATAAAGAAATAAATAACTGAAGAGAACAAATTAACAATAAATCATTCTAAAAAGGGTAACAACGCCATAACAGATATGTCATATATAAACTATTAACAACGTCAAAAACAAATCTCCGATAAAATGAACCCTTCCTTTAACATTTGGCGATTTATAGGGTGATAGAGGACGAAGGTGATGTACAATAATGACAAAACCCAAGCAATCAAAATGGCTGACGAGGTAAGGGGTTGTTTATGAAAGGAGGGGCAAAGGTAATAAATAGAAGGGGGAATAGACAAATGATAAACATCAAATGAGAGAGGTGTAGTTACAATAAATTGTTCCAAAAGGAAACTGTTGGAACCTAAGCCACGCCTACCAACATGAAAATAAGAGAAGACGGTTTTGGGAGGTGTTGGAATCTAAGCCCGCCAAACAATGTGAAAATAAGAGAAGACGGTTTTAGGCGTTGTAAGGGCGTTTAGGAGGTCGGAGGACTTGACCCTACCAACGAATAAAGAAAGAAACAAGGAAAGATATAGAGATATCAGTCAAAACCTTCCTCTGTATGTGCCCTTCTTAACGCACTATCTAGTTTTATTTTCCTCCTTTGCCTTTATCACTCCGACAATTTCGTTCTACGCCTGTTTTCTAGAATATTCTCCAAACAGAGAATCTTCCAATCTTCCTAACACTTGGACGTCTCGTTGGGAGTGTTTTATCAACCACGTTACGGTCGGTCGGGTATATAAACAGGAGCTTTTCCCTCCAAAATACCGACAATGGTGGAATATCTCCCGCCTTTCAAGTCGGGTTAAAATTGATATTTGGAATATCTGCGCGGGAGAACGACTTGGAAATATTGGACGAGGTCCCTCGTTCTCTAACGAGAGGGAAATAAACATAAAATGGAAAGAGATGTCTTAGTGCCGTACCATTGAGTCGAATCGTAAACGAAGAAACTGCTGTTCAGAACGATCATTTTTAACGGAACACGAAAAATCAATACCAGAGGTGAAAGAAAAAAAGATTGAATAAAACATTTATTTGAAAAAAAAAATCAATAGGTTTTAAAAACTTCTAAACATTTCAAAACCAATTTCTGAGTACAAAGCTAGTCCTGCCATGCATAGTACCTTTAACCATAATATGATCATCATATATAAGATAAACTAGAGGGGCACTCAGCAGAGTGCAGACCTCCACCATGGCAGCTTATTTCTCGTTGGAGTGGATTACCATACAACCAAATATTAACCAAGTTTGAAGTCTCTGTGACAAGGATGTCCAAACTTATGACAGATTACGTGATATGGACGTTCTACTCGTTCGTGACCTTGACCTTTGACCTTCCAAATTTTAAAAGTTTCAAATCCCTACAATTCTACTTTACGAATAACATTGTGGTCGTAAGGTCGATGACCGGAATTTGACCTTTTGCTTCTCCTTGACCATGGACTTGACCTTGACCTCCAACCTTAACATATATTAATTGGCGTGGAATTTCTTACACTCCAATATGAACAAAGTTTGAAGTCTCTGTGACAACGATGTCCAAACTTATGGATGATTACGTGAATTGGATATTTTGCTTGACCTTGACCTTGACCTTCCAAAATTTAATCATGCGCATCATTTTACATAACAGTTAATCCAAGCAATTTTCATTACTCTACCGTTAAAATTGTGGACAGGAAGCTGCTCACAAACAAACACACACACAAACAAGGGGTAAGACATAACCTCCTTCCAGCTTCATTGACGGAGGTAAATATGAATATGGTAATGAAATGCGAGCGTGCGTACGTAAACAAGTTAATAAAAGTGGTGTGACATGAAATGGCAGTATATCCTCCCTCTATCGCTATTCCTTCTTTAGTCTCGTTTCCATATAGACTGGGATACATAAGGATATTAGGTTACCTTTCCAATCAGTCCCTGATTAAAGTAGTTTATAGTCCAATAAAAATCAAATCGTTATCTGGAAACCCTATCTACGGTTTAGGAATTCTAGGAGTTTACCGGAAAGCCTCGCAAACAATTTATATTTAAAAAAAAAAAAAAAAAAAAAAAAAAAAAAAAAAAAAAAGAGAGAGAGAGAGAGAGAGAGAGAGAGAGAGAGAGAGAGAGAGAGAGAGAGAGAGAGAGATGCTATATTTTCATAAAATTAATGAAATTCAATTTAAAGACATGCATGAACAATCCATTTCATGTATAAAATTTCATTTAAAAGGCATGCATGCACAATATATTTCATATATAAAATTTCATTTAAAGGCATTGATGCACAAAATATTCCTTGTATAAAATTCTTTTGATAGCCTGCAAGCACAATATACAGTCCTTCATATATAAAAATATCATTTAAAGGCATGGATGCACAATGCATTTCATGTATAAAATTCCATTTAAAGGCATGCATGCACAACATATTTCATATTATTATTATTATTACTAGCCAAGCTACAACCTAGTTGGAAAAGCAAGATGCTATAAGACCAAGAGCTCCAACAGGGAAAAATAGCCCAGTGAGGAAAGAAAACTAGGAAATAAATAAATGATGAGAATAAATTAACAGTATGTCATTCTAAAAACAGTAACAGCGTCAAAACAGATATGTCCTATATAAACTATTAACAACGACAAAAACAGATATGTCCTATATAAACTATTAACAACGACAAAAACAGATATGTCATATATAAACAATAAAAAGACTCATGTCACCCTGGTCAACATACAAACATTTTCTCCAACTTTGAACTTTTGAAGTTCTACTGATTCAACTACCCGATTAGAAAGATCATTCCACAACTTGGTAACAGCTGGAATAAAACTTCTAGAATACTGTGTAGTATAGAGTCTCATGATGGAGAAGGCCTGACTATATAAAATCTAATTTAAAGGCATGCAAGAACAAAACATTTCATGTACAAACAGAAGTGAATGTTGAAAGTAAGGATATAACATTTCAGACCATCCATTACATTCAGATCTCCCTGGACAATTCTATCCTGTTCGTAATACTAGGCTGGCAGTTAATTCTAATAGCCAGGCCTTTTCCATCATAAGACTCAATACTACGCAGTACTCTAGAAGTTTTATTCCTGCTGTTACCAAGTTGTGGAATGATCTTCCTAATCGGGTTGTTGAATCAGTAGAACTTCAAAAGTTCAAAGTTGGAGCAAATGCTTTTTTGTTGACCAGGCGGACATGAGTCTTTTTATAGTTTATATATGACATATTTGTTTTTGACGTTGTTAATAGTTTATATATCACATATCTGTTATGACGTTGTTACTTTTTTTAGAATGATTTACTGTTAATTTGTTCTCTTCAGTTATTTATTTCCTTATTTCTTTTCTTCACTGGGCTATTTTTCCCTGTTGGAGCCCCTGGGCTTATAGCCTCTTGCTTTTCCAATTGGGGTTGTGGCTTGGATAGTAATAATAATAATAATATACAGTATACTCAACAAGCGACCTGGCAAATAAAGAGGCCCAATCCTTTAAGCCCCTACGAGCAACGGGAATTAGCACTAATGGAATTGAAGCGACATGAGCGAGCAAATGACGCTGCTGCGTTAAACAACGAGTGCCACTTCAGCTGACGATCCGAGTGCCACATCGAGTGCCACTTCATTTGTATCAACCCACTCGCGTCCAAGAGTTATAATCCTTGTTCAGTAATTCGGTAATCCTAACTCAAGAATTAAATGTCGAATTTCAAGTATTTGTACAAGACCTGAAGGATAATTAAGTTTATAAATAGTTACTAATATGAGAGAGAGAGAGAGAGAGAGAGAGAGAGAGAGAGAGAGAGAGAGAGAGAGAGAGAGAGAGAGAGAGATAACTAGGATAGTGTGATTTTTTTATTACATAAAATTTGAACTACTCATAATTCCAGAAGAGAGAGAGAGAGAGAGAGAGAGAGAGAGAGAGAGAGAGAGAGAGAGAGAGAGAGAGAGAGAGAGAGAGAGAGAATAACTAGGATAGTGTGATTTTTTTTATTTCATCACAAAATTTGAACTACTCATAATTCCAGAGAGAGAGAGAGAGAGAGAGAGAGAGAGAGAGAGAGAGAGAGAGAGAGAGAGAGAGAGAGAGAGAGAGAGAGAGAGAGAGAGAGAGAGAGAGAGAGAGAGAGAGAGAGAGAGAGGTTTAATATACTGATAGGTATTGTTCACGTTTATGACATGTTTGACGCAATTAATAGGGTTAGCATAGTTCACGTCCAAGCTGATCAAGGTTCAATACAGTTAATACCAAGTTGTCCATAGATATTTAGACCACGGCTATGCATTAATTTTAAATGTTGTCTTTTCACAAACTTGTACAATCAAAACCATATACACGGACTTCAGCCATTAGATTACCTTCATATCATAACTGTAAGTGCCTTGCTTGGAAAAGGAGATGTTTTATGGACGAATGAATCTAGTACGGAATAATAATTCTGTTTATGTATGCTAACACGCCAGTGTTTACAAATGAAAACTGTAAATATAAAAGAAATAAAAAAAAAATAGACAACGAAATACTATACTATCAAATAGACATTGATCACATTTAGGTGTCTTTGGCGAATGAAAATTCATGAACATACAAAAAAAATATAAAATATAAAATAAATTCATCACAAGAGTAAAAAGAGCCATAATAAACATTCACAGATAAACAATGAACTCTTCCAGTTCATTTCACTCTACAGTCTTGTAATATTTGTGTTTTCCATTACAAAAAGCCTCCTCGCCATATCGACCAATCTAATTCCAACAGAGTCTGCCATTTCTCCAATCCCTATATTCCTATATGGTTCATTTTCTCCCAGACTTTACCCATTCTTTCTTATGAACGTATACAGTATACTGTAGTGTGACGTAAGTATCCCAAGTGTACCACGATAATAGCAAACCAATAATGAGTCAGTCTGGCATGTCACAAATATTGCCGACACACAAACCTCTGGAGTTGAGACCTTGGTTGAGACACAAGGTCCATTAAAGGACCTTGGTTGAGACACAAGGTCCATTAAAGGACCTTGGTTGAGACACAAGGTCCATTAAAGGACCTTGTTTGAGACACAAGGTCCATTAAAGGACCTTGGTTGAGACACGAGGTTCATTAAAGGACCTTGGTTGAGACACAAGGTCCATTAAAGGACCTTGGTTGAGACACGAGGTCCATGAAAGGACCTTGGTTGAGACACGAGGTCCATTAAAGGACCTTGGTTGAGACACGAGGTCCATTAAAGGACCTTGGTTGAGACACAAGGTCCATTAAAGGACCTTGGTTGAGACACGAGGTCCATTAAAGGACCTTGGTTGAGAGACAATGTCCATTAAAGGACCTTGGTTGAGACATACAGAGAAACGAGTGAAGAGAGGGTAAATATTTTTGGTAGGGGGGGAGGCTAGCAATGAAGTACGAGTAAGGGAACCCCTACCAATGAGGATTTAAAGGGATTATCGCATTCCCCATGGGGATTGGTCCTTTATACGCGCTGATGGTTTTATTTGTCCTCTTGAAGCATCTGAATGGATATTCATTAACTCGACGATCAATTTGATTATCTCCGATGGCAACATTCAACGGAAATTGGGGTTAATTCAATAAGGGGAAAAAACATTAAATAGAGGAATTTCCAAATAACAATGGAACGAGAAAATTAATATTCATTGGAAATGCAGAAATGATTACCGTCAATGAAAAGGCAGTAATTGGGGCAATATATGATTTTGAGTTCTATCGATACTCAGTGAAGAGATAGCTGAACTATTCGCTAACAAAGATATTTCGCAAACATAATCAAATACATACATATATGTAGGCATGCATGCATATACGCAAACATACTAACGTACATGTACAAATACAGCCATATATATATTATTATTATTATCATTATTATTACTATCCAAGCTACAACCCTAATTGGAAAAGCAAGATGCTATAAGCCCAGGGGCTCCAATAGGGAAAAATAGCCCAGTGAGGAAAGGAAATAAGGAAATAAATAACTGAAGAGAACAAATTAACAATAAATCATTCTAAAAAAAAAAGTAATGTCAAAAGAGATATATCAAATATAAACTATATATATATATATATATATATAATATATATATATATATATATATATATATATATATATATATATATATATATATATATATATATATATATATATATAGTTATAGAAGAATCATTTCACTAGAATAACAAAAGAAGAGTTGATTGATGAAATTCTAGCTGCAAATGAAGATGAAATAACAACTAGAGCGAGGCAGGAAGAAAAACTAGATTTGATAGTTATGTGAATTTTCAGACTTGCGTCGTGTGATTGCGTCATCGGAAAACGACTCGAGAGCAAAAAATAAAAGAATTGACGGAAACAATTGAAAAGCGGTCAGAAATTCTTTTACAGCACCAGCTAGTTCTTGAACAATTAGACAGACGGAAGAGGGAGACAAATCTGCTGTTGTTTGGTGTACCTGAGGAACAGATAGGCTCTTGATGGAGCTACCACAGAAGAGAATAAAATTCAAAAGGTATGGGAGGCAGTAGGAGTGGGACGTGAGGCCCTAGTTGTTTCCCATCGTAGGATTGGTAACTCTGCACCCGACAATGGACGCCCCAGCCCCCTTCTCATCAAGGTAGACTCAAAAGTTGTTCGAGACGGAATATTGGAAAAATCTGCAAACCTCAAGGACTTGCATGGTCCATATAAGAAATTTATATAAAAAAAAAGACACCCACCCAGGAGTAAGAAGAGAATGGAAGAGGCTGAAGGATGCCGAGGAAGAGGAAAAAAAGTAACCAACTAATGTAGGATGCAATATACGTTTAGACTACAAGGAAAAGGTATTGTACAGGGATAATGTAATAATAGACAGACGGCATCCTCAACATTTTTAGTAGGACCATAAAGTAATATAAGAATCATGTCTTGGAATATATACTCTGTAAAAACTAAAATAGAAAAAAAAAAAAGATGTTGAATTATTATTGAATTCTTATGTTATCTGTTTAAATGAAATAAAAACGAATTTGCCACTTCCATTTCCGGGTTATGTTTCATACGTAAAGGCCCCTACTCACGATCAATTTTTTCGTCAATTAATTGATATCAATTTATTGACATCAATGAATTGATGGAGAATTTGACCGTGTGTAGGGGACATTGATATCAATTTAATTGAAACAATTTCATTGAATCAATTCATTGAGAGATCAAAGATCCTTTGATATTTACTGATGGGTCTTCAATAAAATTGATCGTGTGTGGGCAAAGCATCAATATATTGATCAATAATTTAGTGTTTTCCCAGCAGTGAAAGAGTCGTCATCGTAATCACACAGATGCTTTCATCTCGAAGTTATGAATCAAACTGAAAATTGAAGTAAAATCATTGACTGTGTGTAGGCACAGTGATTTCCTCAATTTCATTGTCATCAATAAATTGATATCAATTAATTGACGAAAAAACTGATCGTGTGTAGGAACCTTAAGTTATGACCGATCAAGCGGTATTAGAGGTGGAACTTGTGTGTTTATAAGACAGTATTTGAACAAGCAGGTATTTGATGTTGATTTATCAATCGCAGATCAGATATGGTTCCGATTAAAATATATACCAGGTGTTTTACTTGGAGCATGTTATATCCCTCCTGCCGATTCTGAGTATTTTAGTTATAGCCAATTAAGTAAAATCAAAGAGAACATAAAAACTAGTGAATGTAGTAATGGATGTATTGTAATGGGTGATATAAATTCCAGGTTAGGGACTTCCATTGGAGTGCTCACAGAACGATTAGGCCTAGTTGATTATTCATACCCCTTTATACAAGATCCGATACCCACATCCAATGACAATGCTGTAGCTACATTTGGTTTGTGTGTAGAACAGTTACTTATTGTTAATAATTTAAAAAATCTTATTCTTATTACCAGAGCAGAAAGACCTTTCGAAGAGGGAGAGAATGAATGAATGATTTAAAGTTTTCAGGCATCCTGACATCTAAGGTCATTGACGCCGGTAACATTTAATTTATATATACAAAAGTAAAAAATTAAATAAAATAAAAAAATTAAAGAGTATTCAATTAAAATCATAAAAATTGAATGTCAAAAAAGTTAAATATTTTTCAGAAGACCTGCTTCTGAAAGAAATCTAAATATGCCACTTGCATGGTAGGACACATCATTTCCAAGAATCTTGGCAAGGATGAACCTGCCACCCTCACCTCGAGCCTCAAACAAATATCTATTCCGCAAGATGTTATAATTGGGGCATTCGGTCAACAAATGCCTTACTGTTAGAGGTACTAAACAGTTGTCACAATACGGTTGGTGTTGGCCCTTCAGCAGAAACTCGTGTCAACCGAGTGTGACCAATACGGAGACGACAAAGGGAGAGAATAGATTTCTGAAATTGACACATGTATCGTGTCAAAGAAGCTGGTTAAGTTTATCACCGATTTTCACGTAATTGATAATGATTTATTACCATCAGATGATGCTCCTATTTCAGTTGTGTTGCAACCTCCTTCGGTCTCTATTGAGTCGATTAAGTTACGAGCATCAGAGTTGGGCATGCATGGAGCGGAGTGCAATCGACTAACCAAACGGTCAATTCAGTTCCAAAAGATAGACGGTGATGTGTTTCTGGCTAGGCTTAATGGCCACAGAGTAGAACTAGATGGAGAAGAGGATATAGATTTGTCAGCCTTACGCCTTAGCAATACTTTGTATGATTGTGCCTCCACTGGTGTATCTCACGAGAATCCTGAAGGAATTTTGATAAATAATGGCCAGAGTAGATGGGATAGATTGTTGGAGGAGAATGATCAGGCTCAAGTCTGGGGTGCAATTGATTGGAAGGTTCAAATTATAGAGGACCCAAGTAATTCAGACTCTAAGCCAAGTGATGAGCAATTCAAAGAATACTTTGAGCAAATATATAACCCTCCTAATGTAGACAGTCTTAATATAGACGATTTTCGTTCAGATGTCCATCCATCCATATACCAAAGGCACTTCCCCCAACTTTGGGGGGGTAGCCGACAACAAGAAACAAAACAAAAAAAAGGGGACTTCTACTCTCTACGTTCCTCCAGCCTAACCAGGGACTCAGCCGAGTTCAGCTGGTACTGCTAGGGTGCCACAGCCCAACCTCCCACATTTCCACCACAGATGAAGCTTCATACTGCTGAGTCCCCTACTGCTGCTACCTCCGCGGTCATCTAAGGCACCGTTCAGATGTAACTATACCTATATTAGACGATCCTATTACTCCAGCTGAGGTACAGACTAAGGTAAAAAGGTTAAAGCCCACTAAAGCCAGTAGACCTGACGGTCTACCCCCGTTTGAGTGGATCATACTAATTGCTACATTATTCAATAATTTATTTTTGTCTAGTTGTTACCCATTAAGTTGCATTGCAGCAAAGATGCTTACAATATTCAAACAAGGAAGCAGGGCTTCTCCGGGTAATTACAGAGGCATTAATGTAGTTAATAGTATAGCTATGATTTACGATATAGTCATATGTGCTGGTCCTAGTCAGTGGTTTAAGCCGTGTAGGGAGCAAGTAGGAAGTCAAGCGGGGAGGGGATGTGTAGAGCAAATAGTAACTTTGAGGCTATTAATGGACGTAGCTAGGCGGAAGAAATTTAAGCTTTTTGTAACCTTTGTTGATTTTAGAAGAGCTTATGATTGTGTGCCTAGACATAAGTTATTTTCTGTGCTAAAACGAATGGGATGTGGTATGACTATGCTTTTACCATTGGTTGCTGTATATCGTTGCAGAAATAGTGTGATTGGTGCCTCTCCCTTTGCTGGTACTGTGGGTGTGCGCCAAGGCTCACCTACTTCATGTATTTTATTTGCTTTATACGTAAATGATATGATACAAATGATAAAACGTGATTGCCCTTTAGATGGTTTTCTTGCTTGGTTGCATATTATGGTCATGATGGGTGACAATGTCCTCCTACCCACTACAAAGGATGATATGGAACATGAAATAAGGATTTTGTATGAATTTGGTAATTCCTATGGGATGATTATTAATGACAGTAAAACTAAATTTATGGTGATTAATGGTACTAGGGAAGACAATGAACCCATGCTATGTAATTCTGATGTGATTGGTTTCTGTAATCAGTACATTTATCTGGGCAGTCCTTTTACAGATGATGGTTCTCAAGCAGTATGCAATTAGCAAAATATGTCATACTCTGAAATTTATGTCATTCATAAGTAGAAACAATGATGTGCCATTTTTAGTTAAGAAAATTTTTGATGCTGCTATTATGTCAACTATATTATATTCATGTGAGTCATGGCTAAATGGTGATATTAAACCCATCGAAAAACAATATAAATGGTGTAAAAAAAAAAAAAACAACTTTTAGGAGTCAGAAAAACTACTAACAAAAAATTATTTTAGAAAAACTACTAACAAAAAATGATTTTAGAAAAACTACTAACAAAAAACGATTTTAGAAATTTTTCTTCATGAAACCCCAGATAAGTTGTACATGATAACATCTATATAACAATGTTTTTATCGAATTAATTTAGTAGATTTTTGCTTCCGAACTTTTAGTCCTGTAAAAGGTTTTTTTTTTTTTTCGAAATACTGAAGTTGGGCAATTCTTGGAAGTATATCTTCCTAACTATGTTCTTAGGATGATTTTTATCAATTTTATCAATTTTACATAATAATAGTTGCAGATAGGCTGAGGGTGACACAAGTTATGTCGAAAGTTACCGAATAAAGATGATAGTAGCATTGACTATTCTATTTATATATATATATATATATATATATATATATATATATATATATATATATATATATATATATATATATATATATATATATATATATATATATATATATATATATAGTGTGTGTGTGTGTGTTAGGGTGAAAGACCAGCATGTATGCGCAAAAGCCATATTAAAGAATTCTACCTACGATTAGAATATTAAACGCTTTATCAAATACGCTATCTCGGCGGCCTAATATAACCCCCCCCTCTCTCTCTCTCTCTCTCTCTCTCTCTCTCTCTCTCTCTCTCTCTCTCTCTCTCTCTCAACCCACGGAACACCAATAATCCTACTTCCCTAATAACTTTATCAAACACATTCATTACGCCTCTCTTCAAGAAAGGTCTTTCACCAGACAAAACGAATGTGAATGTCACTCAGTGATGAGGCCCTTTACGTGTATGACACACCAGTAATAACAACAAAACTGTATAATAGCTAATCGGATAAAAAGCAGGGGGGACCTGTTGGAGGTATTGAGAGTAGGGTAAGGGGTTTAAATAAGGGGGGGGGGGGTTTAGGGATATAGGGGCTATTTGGTGGAGGGAGGTTATAATGGTAAAAGGAATGCAAACATTACAGGGGTGTTTTTGGGGTAGGGGAATGTAAGCTGTCGTAAGGGGACGGTGTACGGAAGAGAATGAAATGTGAGAAAGAAGAGGGACATATGAGAAGGGGGATAACTTTTCGAGGGGGGGGGGGGGGAATTTTAAGGGAGTTAAAATAAGATTAAAAGAACTGGGTGTTAGAGAATGAGATTCAGAAAAAAGTGAAAATAAGGGAATTAAAAGGATGTTTGAAAAAGAAAGAATACAAAAACCAGAAGACAATTGGGATGGCTAAACGATATGGCGCTTGAAGAAGAAATGCTATAATAAAAAAGATACAAGAATCCAAAAAGCTGAAATCCTTTTTATAAAAGGTCTGAAGGATAAAGGATATGGCGCTTGAAGAAGAAATGTTATACTAAAAAAGACACAAGAATCCAAAAAGCTTAAATCCATTTTATAAAAGGTCTGAAGGATAGAAAGGAAAGAAGGGATAGGATAGACAAAACTGAGGGATAGAGGTCAAGTTAACAGTTCCTAACGTAAAAGAAGAACCACGACAAAGACAGCGCACCAGAAGTCGCCAAATACGAACCCCGCTCAGGAGTGGCACCTTTCGCCAACTCCCATACCTGAATATTTTATTCTGTTCATATAGAGCGAGATTATCAACATGTCTTGGGTCATAGGGGGTGGGAAGGGGGGGGGGGGGGGAGTGACAGACGGGTTATTTCGCCGTCTAATAATATAGCAGGGAACTTAGGTTTTGCATAATGCAGTAGTAATGTTACTCATGAGGAAAAGTTTCTTGGATATTAGCATTGGCACCTTTTCTTATAGGTAGTTACATATACATTATTTGCATATATGCGCGCAAACACACACACACACACTCACATATATATACAGTATAAAATTACATATAATATATATATATATATATATATATATATATATATATATATATATATATATATATATATATATATATATACATATACTACACACTCATATATACAGTGTATATATTTACGCACACACATATTATATATATATATATATATATATATATATATATATATATATATATATATATATATATATATATATATATATATATATATATATATATATACTGTATATATACTTTACATCCATACATACATACATACATACATACATACATATCATTGAGTTGTTTTTCCTATTTATTTCAAAATATGTATATTATGAAAGGTACCTGATAAATATACCCTGGTATTAGTTATGAAATTATGATTTATAACATCGCGAACACTGTTACGGAACGCTGTTGGAATAAACATAACTAAAATTTCATTCCAGGTAAATAAAAGCCATGACTTTATCATCCTCTCCTCCTGAGCCTACTTACACAAAGGTGATTATATATACATAAAAAAATAAAACTGTTTGCCACTTAATAAACCACCAACAGTCAACTGAAATAAGCAGATTTGTATACTAAATAAATCTGATTTCACTCCTGAATAGTTAATTATGTTACCACGTATGAAAACTGAAGTGTAAAATTAAACCATCTAAACATAACAGCGGTTTAATCTAATCTAGGATATAACAAGGCATAATACCAACACCTTACATACATTATTTGTGAATCAATAATTTCATTATCTATAAAATGCAATTCTGAATAGAGTGAATATGCTAGAAGATATTTTTTTTCAGTGAAATTATAAAACACCACATATATTGATGATAGAACAGAGGTAGGAAACTAATCATGGATTCCTTGCATATATTTTTACGTTATTCAAATATAGTAATTAAAACTTAAGTTGCGACAAAAAATAGAGAATTATAACAAATATGATGCAATCAACTTCACTGCTTTATTAATGCTACATTTGACATTAAAGAAAGCGTGGAAAACAAACTGGTAAAGTCCATTTAGAAATGATACTATAAGTCAAAACAAAGATTAACCCAACCACTAATGGGGGGGGGGGGGCAGGCCAGCCTCAACTTGGTGCCGGTCCGAAGCCCAGGTCAATGGGGAGGGTTGGCGGCAGGTAAGGTATCCGGGCATAAAAAATCACCCAAAACCAATATGGCCAGTGGAGATTGTGAGATTAGAATTAATGCTAGAGCATATATATGATGAAGTGTGGGACAGAGGTAGATGGAGGACGCTGGCCAGAAACATCGACCCCACATAAAGTGGGAAAAGATGCAGACAAAGAAGAAGAAGAAGTCAAAACAAAGACTGAACGGGCACTAAGAATCAGCTTAAAGTACTTTCAGTGTCCGATTGTGTTATGGCGTGTTGCATTGAGACAGGCAGAGCTCAACCATTTTTGTTTCTGCTTCCCTAACTTTGAAGAACGTTGTATCAAAATGGCCCTTTCAAGTGCTCAATAGAGGGAACAAGTAAACAAAGGGTGACGGTGTAGCAATATTTCATAATTTTCAAGGACTCATAACCTATTGTATCGAATTCCAACGCTCTACTCCAGGGGTTTCAAACCTTTGTGTTCCTCTGTACCCCTTATACATTTACATAGATTCATGTGTATCCATAAATTGAGGATGAAAAATAGAAACAATGAAATTGATATTGTGATATAATTCCATTATTCAATCTCAATGCAGATTACATCATGTATTGCAAAGTAGCTTACTGTCTATTCTCTCAGATCAAATGTACGCTTTTGGAGTGAAAATGCAGTACTCAACACCTACTATAGTATGGATTTTTCATTGTCATCTCCTCCTACACCTATTGATGCAAAGGGCCTCGGTTAGATTTCCTCTGGTGTCTTTATCTTGAGCTTTTAATTCAATACTTCTCCATTCATCGCGCTTTATAGTCCTCAGCCATGTAGGCCTGGGTCTTCCAACTCTTCTAGTGCTTTGTGGATATGGATATTTAATTCTTGGAAAAATATATAATTTTGTACTTAGAATTTCTCTATTTTTTTTTTTTTTTTACAAAAAATGGGGAAGTAGAATTAAAGCAAAATCTAAAGGTCCATTCATCATCATCTCCTAATTCACGCTCAATAATCCTCAGTCATGTAGGCCTGGGTCTTCCAACTCTTCTGGTAGCTTGTGGATATGGATATGTAGGTCTTGGAAAAATATAAAAAAAAATTTTCCTTAGAATTTCTCTATTATTATTATTATTTTTTTTTTTTTTTTTTTTACAAAAATTAGAATTAAAACAAAATCTAAATGTCTTTGATTTGAGCGTGTGTAATATCCACTGCTCTTTTTGTTCATACGCTACTAGCGTACAGTAGTGACAGAGTGCACCTTGGATCTTTCGTTTGCCCTATCTTTGTCCTATTGTCTTGTCAATTTCGATTCTCTTTGAATCTCCCAAGTTATTCAATCTACAGAGCATGAAAGTAAGAATAAAAATACGAACAGTGGGGATATGACCACACACCGAGAGAAAATAGACAAGCATAATAATAATAATAATAATAATAAGAAGAAGAAGAAGAAAAGTAAATTATATCTATAAAATAAAAAGAAAATACAGAAATCTCTCGCAGTACATATTTACTCTTTGCAACAAGACTAACAAAGGGGGAACAATGAATGGGCACAAAAGGGCCCAATTAAGTCATCTCTTGAACGACGAAATAATCAGTTCAACACAAGACGCCGCGTCATGAGAGGAACTCTTGAATATATGGAGTAATGTGTCTTCTGTATGAATAATGGTTCGACTCCCTTCCGTAGGCAGTGAATTATTATGAGAGGGGGTGAGGAGAGGGTGTAAAAACCGGACAGCCAGCACTATAGCAATTGACCCGAATCCGCTACAGTAACCTCGGTCTATAGAGACTCTCCTACTCAAAACAGCCTTACAACAACAACGTGTTCTTATGAGTCTATGTTATCCTCATCAATCACATAAATGATCTACATCCGAGGAATGTGTGGATTCGTTCCTTGATGATTATCTATTTCATTTATTTTGGCTACGTTCAATGGGGCTGGATTTTCTTATGAGGGGTGCATCGTACTAGCGTTAGTACTATACAGTAAATATCTCATCCTTACAAAAAACGGGGTATAAACAGAAAGTATTACGGATCCAGTATTATTATTATTATTATTATTATTACTAAGCTACAACCCTAGTTGGAAAAGCATGATATGCTACAAGCCTAAGGGCTCATACCGGGAAAGTACCCCAGGGAAGAAAGGAAACAAAGAAAAATAGAATATTTTAAGAGCAGTAACAACATTTAAAACAAAAATATTACCTATATAAACTATAAAAAAACTTTAAAAAAACAAGAGGAAGAGAAATAAGACAGAATAGTGTGGCCGAGTGTACCCTCATAGTATATTCAAACTTTTCCTTTAAAATGCCTGTTTCTGTTTTCAAGTTTATTTAACTTAAAATTTCACCATTTATTTTGATCCGTTCAATGGAGATGGATTTTCCTATGAGGGGCTTATCGTACTAACGCTAAACCTAAAGCTTAAATATTTCCTTCTTTAGACATTACGGTATAAACAGATAGTATTACGAATCCAGTATTCAATAACACTTTCAATCTTCCACTTTTAAAATGCTTTCTTTTGTTTTCAATTTATTTAACTTACTACGACACAGGATCTGAAAGTCATCTAATAAGCGAAGTCCATTACACTTGTTCTCCCGAGAGAGAGAGAGAGAGAGAGAGAGAGAGAGAGAGAGAGAGAGAGAGAGAGAGAGAGAGAGAGAGAGACCATTAAGTGAACATTAATCACCAGAACAACAACATCCACGTCGACATTATTGATTATCATCGTAGTCTACATCTTCATGAAAGTACTACAAACTTGTAAGCTATCGGATTTGAAATCACTTAATATCCTATTACCTATAACAAAAGTATCCAACTACATCAGCATAATATTTATTAATATTCCATCATACACCGAGTATAATTAATTAGCATAGTACTATTATAAATTATCTACTATATAGTACCCAACTGCATCAACATAAAATTTATTAATATTCCATCTTATACCAACAGTGTAATTAGCATAGTACTATTATAAATTATCTACTATATAGTACCCAACTGCATCAACATAAAATTTATTAATATTCCATCATATACCAACAGTATAATTAGCATAGTACTATTATAAATTATCTACTATATAGTACCCAACTGCATCAACATAAAATTTATTAATATTCCATCATATACCAACAGTATAATTAGCATAGTACTATTATAAATTATCTACTATATAGTACCCAACTGCATCAACATAAAATTTATTAATATTCCATCTTATACCAACAGTGTAATTAGCATAGTACTATTATAAATTATCTACTATATCCCAACGTCACTGGCTTCAGTTATTTATTTCCTTATTTCCTTTCCTCACTGGGCTATTTTTCCCTATTGGAGCCCCTGGGCTTATAGCATCTTGCTTTTCCAATTAGGGTTGTAGCTTGGATAGTAATAATAATAATAATAATAATAATAATAATAATAATAATAATAATACGCAAAGCAACGAAGACCGTTTAAAATTCCCGAGCTGCTTCGCAGGTTACCGATTCCCTAAATTACTCCGAAGCACGATCTCTTTCATGTCGTCGGAGAATCAAGCTTTGGACGAGGCCTCGCGGGTGGAGTTCAGTTCGGAGGAGTCTAATCCAATACCTCGTTAAAGCAAGAGAAGCCCGTCTGAAGCCGTGTCTTCATTAAGCAAGCTTTCAAAGCCAGTCCTTTCATAAAACAAACCTATCTTCATCGGTCGTTTTCCTTTCATCCATAGTTTATGAATATGCTCCCAGGTCGAAACGGGGTCTTGACATGCAAATCCAGTAGCTAATTCCTTTAGGTTAAAAGCAACTATTTTACTGGAAGTGTAGAAAATTATGGGTTAGGAAATTAACTCCATTTAATGTCAGTACCTCCGACTCGGATTCTTTCAATTCATAGAATATCAATGATTAACTTAATTTGTTTATAAACTTACGCACTTCTTAATATTAAGAATTGTGAGTTTATAATTACTTTTAAAGTGACTTCCATTATATACCATACTTTTTTCTAACAATATCTCATTCTTTGTGTTCATACCTTATACGCTACTGAATTTGCATGTAAATCAATTGCATGTAAAAACAAAAAATTAAAAAAAATTCGGTATACAAAATCAAATTTCCGTTTTTAGCACCCCAGTGCATACGTAACCATGCGACGGAGAAGCTTGTAATTTTCCTTCAAAGATTTCTGCCCGCACGTACGTGTGTGTGTGTGTGTGTGTGTGCGCAAAAGACTTTATTAATCATGAACTTACGAGAGTATGATTTAATTTTATCAAGGTATATAGAATGGAATACATTGAATTTTATCCTTCATCTTGCAGCCATTCGAGTACTCTATTTGCTTTTTTAAGAAAGGATGTCCAGCAAAGGGAACAGCCACCTTTGTTTTCAACAACAGCAGCAACAACAAAAACATTTACACTGTTAATGTGCGTAGAACCGTGGACCATCGTATGAATGGCATATAAAGCTCCTGTGTGGTCAATCCTCCAGAAATTTGTCGCTTCACTTAATATTAATAACAGTAAGGAAACTTTATTTTCATATACTAGGTTTTTTTTTTTTTTACTTTGGGATATATAACCCAACACTGTGGCCTGTGAGTCCATTCAGCTTCCAAGTGAAACTATGGAAAACCCTGTAGTTTACACAAACGCTGGAGTCACACTAGTCACTCTTGCTCCAGGTTTTCGCCAACCTCCTGCCGAGCTCAGCGAGCGAAAGTGTTGTAGCATCACACTTAACATCTTGTCGTTCAAGGTGCAAATAGGAAAAGTTTAAACAAAATCGATCTGCTGACACCATCATGGCGGCCAGAAATTTTCTAACTGTTGCAGTAATATGTATTCTCGAAATATTACGTGAATTGACGAATTCTACAACTGCCGCGGGATGATCAAAGCATATTTGTATCATCTTTAAAGGCTTGTTGGACACAAGATTGCCAAGCAAGAGAAAATCCCATTTGCAGCAATCATCTTGCTTGTTTACATCGGAAGTCATGCTCACAGTTTGCGCTCGCTGCTTCCCGCCCAGTTGGGGAAGCTAATATCTTGAGCAGCTAGCTCCAGATTTCCCACTGTCAGGAGCAAAGGCTTGCTGTCTTGAAATAACTCTACTACTATCTAATGTCGCATGAGGGTCTGCCCCTCTCTTTTATTCTTTCCCTGTACTTCATTTTCCCCCCCTTTTCCCTTCTCCTTTCCCATCCCAGGTACCTGCCCTCGGGCTATAAACTGGATTGTATCCAGGGGTACTTATCCTTTCCCCATATTCCCCACTTCCCTGTCCTCATCGTACTCGTACTCGTACGGCTTGCTGCTAGCGAATAAAACAAAAGCCTAGTGTGATGCCAGCTTAAGACGAAACAGTTAATAGGTTAGACAACAAGAGAGAAGAGAGGAAACGGGAACGGAGATAAAGTACAAGAATATAAAGATAGTTTCACTTGAGGCCGAAGGAACACTGAAAGACCCTCAAGTAATGCCTACACGGGGCACTGACAGCGCTAACTCCCACTGGGACTTTATTTTCATGTATGAGAAACAAATTGTTAACAAAGTTTCCTTAATTAACTTTGCAATTAAGGATAGGCTTGGAAAAGAAAAAACATCACAAAATCAGTGTTTTCTAATACAAATAATATAAATCATTGACAATCATATTGTGGGTTACTATGTTATTGGTATTAGCATGAGGTAAAAACACAAGAGATAATTGAGGGACATACATAATCTAACCTTCAAGTACAGTTAATGCATACGAGTTGAAAAATGACATGTGGAGGCCTACAGTTAAGCCACCAAAACTGTATATACATTATAATATAAATATACATGTATATATGCAGTGCATTTACACATACATACATACATATTTCTTTTGCACATCGAGCAGAACCTCGCATCATCTTTGCCCAGTATTATTATTATTATTATCATTATTATTATTATTATTACTTGATAAGCTACAACCATAGTTGAAAAAGTTGGATGCTATAAGCCCAGGGGGACTAACAGGGAAAATAGCCCAGTGAGGAAAGGAAACAAGGAAATAAAATATTCTAAGAACAGTAACAACATTAAAATATATATTTCATATATAAACTATAACAAAATTTAACAAAACAAGAAGAGAAATTAGATAGAATAAAGTGTCGCAAATATATGTACAGTATATTATTATATGTTAGTAGATATTCATATACTGTATATATAATATGATATCGTTATACATGTGCATATACAGTATATTTATACATACATGTTTCATTTTCACATCGAGAGCAGAGCCTCGGCATCATCTTCGCCCAGTAACAGTAAATGTATATGTACAGTATATGATTATATGCTAGTATATAATCATAATCTGTATATAAAATATGATATCGTTATACATGTGCATATACAGTATATTTATACATACATGTTTCATTTTCACATCGAGAGCAGAGCCTCGGCATCATCTTCGCCCAGTAACAGGTAAATGGAGTTAACAAAACGTCCATCCATTCTACATTATCGTCAATCAATGGCAGACATGAACAGGGTAAAGAAAGTTCATTAAGGGGTAAACACAAGGCAGTATATCCCAGAGAGGTAAAGGGTTCGGGGGACAGAGGTTGGGTGGGGTCACGTTATCGA
Organism: Palaemon carinicauda; assembly: GCF_036898095.1. Taxonomy (NCBI): domain Eukaryota; kingdom Metazoa; phylum Arthropoda; class Malacostraca; order Decapoda; family Palaemonidae; genus Palaemon; species Palaemon carinicauda. Next base: position 32,715,989 of record NC_090765.1, read on the forward strand.
CAGTTCCCCCAAGTTGGCACAGAAGCCGATGTTCGATAGGTAACGCGAGGCCAACCCCCCCCCCCCCCACCCCCACCCCCAATCGTTCAGCATCCCCGCCGATTAAAGATGAACGCTTCGGGCGGATCTTAAAATTGAGGGAGTGCATGTGAGTTTGCGTCTAGATGCTTTCTATGTCTATAATTGGCTACAGTAACTTTTTTTGCAGGGGAGTTCTTTGAGGGAATTTCATGTCGAAAAGCTACATAACTTTGGCTTTATATTACTAAAACTCTGTCCTTTCCTATAGTTTACCTGAATAGTTCAGTTGTTTTTCTCAATTAAACTTATTTATAATGATGTGTCTACATCATTTCTATGTCTATAATTGGCTACAGTAACTTTTTAGCAGGAAAGTTCTTCGAAGGAGTATCTCTCCTACATGTAGAAAAGTTATATAAGTTTGGCTTTATATTACTAAACTCTATCCTTTTCTATAGTTTACCCGCATAGTTCAATAGTTTTTCTCTAAAAAACTTATATATACTGATGTATCTACTGTAGATGCTTTCTATGAATATAATTGAGTACATTAACTTTTTTTGCAGGGAAGTTCTTTGAAGGACTTTCTCTCCTACATGTAGAAAAGCTACGTACGTTTGGCTTTATATTACTAAAACTCTGTCCTTTCCTATAGTTTACCTGAATAGTTCAATTGTTTTTCTCAATTAAACTTATTTATAATGATGTGTCTAGAACATTGCTATGTCTATAATTGAGTATAATAACTTTTTTTGCAGGAAAGTTCTTTGAAGGAGAATCTCTCCTACATGTAGAAAAGTTACATAAGTTTGGCTTTATATTACTAAACTCCATCATTTCCTCTAGTTTACCTGAATAGTTCAATTGTTTTTCTCAATTAAACTTATTTATAATGATGTGTCTACATCATTTCTATGTCTATAATTGAATATAATAACTTATTTTGCAGGGAAGTTCTTTGAAGGACTTTCTCTCCTACATGTAGAAAAGCTACGTACGTTTGGCTTTATATTACTAAAACTCTGTCCTTTCCTATAGTTTACCTGAATAGTTCAATTGTTTTTCTCAATTAAACTTATTTATAATGATGTGTCTACATCATTTCTATGTCTATAATTGAGTACAATAACTTTTTTGCAGGAAAGTTCTTTGAGGGACTTTCTCTCCAACATGTAGAAAAGTTACGTAAGTTTGGCTTTATATTACTAAACTTTATCCTTTCCTCTAGTTTACCTGAATAGTTTAATTGTTTTTCTCTATTAAACTTACATATACCGATGTGTCTAGATCCTTTCTATATCCATAACTGACAACAGTAACTTTTAATGAGGCAAGTTCTTTGAAGCACTTCCCCCCCCCCCCAACTATAATAAGTTATTAAGTTTAGCTTTAGATTACAAAACTCTTTCCTTTTCCCTAGTTTACCTGAAATAGTTGAACTGTCTTCCCCAATTAAACCTATATATACTGAGGTGCTAAAACAACCAGATAACATCAGATATAATGGCATAACAGACGCTATTAACAAACTGAAAGCTGCCGCCATATAATTAAAAAAAAACAAGTAATCATTTCTCCATAATATAAAAATACAAACCGTTCTTATATTCCGAAAGTAATCTTATATTCCTTCATCTTGCACGCCATTCGAGTACTCTATTTGCTTTTTTAAGAAAGGATGTCCAGCAAAGGGAACAGCCACCTTTGTTTTCAACAACAGCAACAACAACAAAAACATTTACACTGTTAGTGTAATCATTTGTACCGGTACACAGAACATCAGATCCCCATAATGCGAGGTATCTCATCAACACTGAACTCCTAAACAGAGACTGTAAAAAAAGGACTTAGGATAATATATCATATCTTTGTTTTCTTTCAACTATCATTTTGGAAACAATGAAAACAAAAACGTGTGAAGAAACTATCCACGAAAGAAAGATGGATATGTCACCTCTAGGATAAAGGAAGACTATAGGAAATTGGGTACCAATCACGAATTCTAAATCTGTTATTATTATTATTATTATTATTATTATTATTATTATTATTATTATAATTATTATTATTATTACTTGCTAAGCTAAAACCCTAGTTGGAAAAGCAGGATGCTATAAGCCCAGAAGCCCCAACAGGGAAAGTAGCCCAGTGAGGAAAGGAAACAAGGAAAAATAAAATAAAGAACAGTAACATTAAAATAGAAAGTGAATGGACCTCGCTATTCAAATCTGAAGAAAAAAAATAATTCTTTATACCCTTATAATTAAAAAATATTCGAATATTTACGCAAAGTATCTAAAGTACAGCGTATTACTCGAATATTATATCATACCCGATTTCCAAGCGAGCCAAAGGAACGCAAACACTGCGAAAAAAAAGAAAATAAAGTAAACATTACGCATAATCTGAAGTTAATAAATATTATATAATCAGCAAACATTCCACCCCAGTGGAAGCAGCCGCCCATCCGAATCTACATCTTTATGTCGGCTCCCCATTCTTGCAATTGTTGACAAATTGCCTTTGTTACTCGCTGCTGTGAATGTATGAACCAACATCAACTATTGGAGGAGGAGGAGGAGGAGGTGGAGGAGGAGGAGGAGAAGGAGGAAGGAGAAGAGGAGGAGGAGGAGGAGGAGGAGGAGGAGGAGGAGGAGGAGGAGGAGGAGGTGGAGGAGGTTCAGGAAAAATAGGTTGGGTCTGATAAGGAGAAAAATTACCGAAGAAATTGAGGTCGGGGCGTAAGACAGGACAAAGGGAAGGAAAAGGGGGGAGGTAAGAGGGTGTGGGGTGGAAGGTGAGGGAAGAAGAAAGTGAGAGAGGGAGGAGAGGAAATAGCTTGGGTTTGGAACCCTATGTTAAGGCCTTAGTAAAGGGACCGTTGATAAAGGAAAAAGAAGAAAGAGAAAAGTAAAAGGATAATATTTTAGTTCTGGAAAAAAACTGAACTATGTAATCTAGAGTGAAGGAGAAGAAATCAAATAACATAATAGTAAGTAAAGGCAGTTTAAGAATAAAAGCAAAATATACCACTGTGCAAGGCTAGCAAACTTGATAATTAAGACTTACGGCAATAAAATAACTAAAAGGTCAAAATTATTTTGTAGGATATCATTACTGAACAAATGGATAGAAGATAGACGTGAATACTGTTCAGCAATATAACAAAGACGGGGAAAGTAAAAAAAAAAAAAATCTGAAAAGTAGCACAGCCGAAACAGAAACCCAATACAGCTACGCAAAGAGATGGGAAAAATATAGGGTACACGGTAGGAATAGATAAAAATAAAAGTGAAAATACGATATATTGGAAAAAAAATAGAACACTGGCATAGATGAAAATAAGGCAATCCGTGGCCTGTTGGTAACGTCCTTGCCTAGTATTCGCTAAAATGGGTTTCGAGTCCCACTCAAACTCGTTGATTTCTTTGGTCGCTGCAACCTTATCATCCTAGTGAGCTAAGGATCGGGGATTTAGGGGAGTCATCAACAGCCATTGCCTGGCCCTCCTTGTTCCTACCTTGGGTGGAGAAGGTGCTTGGGTGCTGATCATATGTATATATGGTCAGCCTCTAGGACATTGTCCTACTTGATAGGGGAATGTCACTGTCCCTTACCTCTGTCATTCACGACAGCCTTTAAACCTTTAAATGAAAAATACGACTCAACGATGACCGAACTAGACTCAAAACATAGCAACTTGAAAATTAAGTAAAACTCGTATAAATAAATAAATTGAAAAAAAAAAAAAAAAAAAACCCTACGAAAATCCATTGTTTGGGAAAAGAAAATTGTGCAAAAAAATTTTGAATATCAAAGTAGAAAGGGCAAGGAAAGTGAAGGAATATACAAAAAAAGTGTTATAAAATTAAATAAAAAATTCAGAATAGTTACAAGTTCAGGAAGTAAAAGTCTACCAAAAAGGACGACTATTTTTATTTCAGGACCGATGAGAGAGAGAGAGAGAGAGAGAGAGAGAGAGAGAGAGAGAGAGAGAGAGAGAGAGAGAGAGAGATGAACCCCATTCAATACGATTTTAAGGAATAAATTGAGGAATAATATATAAAGTGGGGGGGGGGACTCTTGGGTCCAACCAGTTGAAGTGGCAACAGCTGCATCTAAACTTAAAACTTGAGCAAAAACTTGTGAGTTTTCTTAAGAGAAGAACCAATTCCAATATCTGATAAAAAAAAAAAAAAAAAAAAAAAAAAAAAAAAAAAAAAAAAAAAAAAAAAAAAAAAAAGGTTTCAAACAAGTTGAAAAGCATTCTGTATTACCTAGAAAACACACTCAATTTTATACATGTACACTATATACCTTTGTTCTGCAGTAGACTCGTAATGGCTGGTGATGATGATGATATATACCTATATATAAGCAAAAACACACACACCAGCGCGCACACAAGACATACATATATATAAATATATATATATATATATATATATATATATATATATATATATATATATATATATATATATATATATAAATATATACAAATATACATATATATATATATATATATATATATATATATATATATATATATATATATATATATCATTATCACCATCAACCGTTACTAATCCAGCGCAGAACAGAGGCCTCAGACATGTGCTTCTACTTGCGTCTGTTTATGGTCTTTCTGTGTCAGTCCACACCAGCAAACTTTCTTAGTTCGTCAATACATCGTCTTCTCTTCCTTCCACTGCTTCTTTTACAGTCTATAGGGACCTCTTCTGATATTCCTAATGCCCATCTATTGTCCGTCATTCTCATTATATGTCCTGCCCATGTCCAGTTCTTTTCCTTACATGTTGTTAGATATCCTAACGTATCCATGTTGCTCTTTTCCTTTCTATCTCTCAGTGTTATTCCCATCATCATACTTTCCATAGCTCTCTGAGCTTTAACTAGCTATTGTTCTAAGGTTTTAATAAGGCTCAAAGTTTCTGATGCAAAGTTAATACTGGTAGAACCATCTCATTAAATACTTTTCTTTTTAGAGAAAGTGGCATTTTACTTTTTATAATCTCGTTTTGTTTACCTATATGCTCGCCATCCCATGCTTATTCTTCTTTTAATTTCCATCTCGTGTATATCACTGGAAGAATCATGGTTAGGATCAAATGCATCAAAGTGCACGGCTGAGTGAAGGGGATGGATATCAAAAGAATATTGTCTAGCGATTTGGGATATTCATATTTTCAATTCGGGAACGAAATTTGTTAAAAAAATTAGTCAACCAAATTAAATAAATGCATTGGTTATTTGTTGTTGCAGTGATAACATTCCCTACTAGTTCAGTTCAGCAAACTACGATCAATGCAAAGGACAGGCCAATTGAATTGCTCAGTTCAGAGTTCATTAAAAAATGTAAGCCTAAGAATGATGAGTATTTTGATGATGACAATATAATGAAATCTTTAACATGTGGCCAATTGGTATGAATTAAACCAAACTCTAAATAAAATCAATAAACAAATATCGAGAGAGAGAGAGAGAGAGAGAGAGAGAGAGAGAGAGAGAGAGAGAGAGAGAGAGAGAGAGAGAGAGAGTTTTAAATGGTTGAACTTCAAAGGATTACCTCGTCAAGCCCTTGAGGCGCTTAATTACTTTGAAGGTGTAGGCCTACTGTACATGTGACATACAGCGTTCAACTAACTAGGATTGTAGTATCCTAATGAAAACGTCTCTGTCTAGCATTCTACCAGACTCGGGTTCGAGACCCGCTCAAGCTCGATAGTTTCTTTAGTGTCTGCAACCTTAGCATCCTTGTGAGCTAAGGATGGCGAGTTTGGGGGAGCCTATAGGTCTACCTGCTGAGTCATCAGCAGTCATTGCATGGCCCTCCCTTGTCCTAGCTTGGGCGCTGATCGCATGTATATATGGTCAGTCTCTAGGGCATTGTCCTGCTAGGCCATTGGCACTGTCCCTTGCTTCAGCCATTCATGACTGGCCTTTAAACCTTTAAACCAGATACATTAATTCACTGATAAAATGGTAAGAGGTATACTGGAATTTTATGTATATTCACACCTACAAATCATTTCCCCCCTTGCTTTAAGAGAGAGAGAGAGAGAGAGAGAGAGAGAGAGAGAGAGAGAGAGAGAGAGAGAGAGAGAGAGAGAGAGAGAGAGAGAATCAGCAACAGCAAAGGGGGAAAAAGCGACTGTTGACACTACCTCTTTGCACAAAGTTATTAAGTTCCTGTGTCATTTCTCTTTCATATGCAAATGACAGAGCGAGAGAGAGAAAGAGAGAGAGGGGGAGAGGGGGATGGGAGAGGGGTACAAGGTAAAGAGGGGTAAGGAAGAAGAGAGAGAGAGAAACACAAACAGACAAACAATAGGGAAGGACATTTTTCCTTTTATGATAAAAAAAAAGGGAGGAGTTTGCATATCAGGGAGAGGGCAACAAATAAATAAAAATTGAAGATACGAAAGGGAAACTAAAACTAATAAGGAAGAAATCATTGCAAATGCGACTGCAATCATTGAAGAATTTCAATTTCACGATCAGCACTATCAATAATTAATGACAGACTGATTGTAGACGGCCATTCAATTCTTCTCTAATTTACACATAATTTAATTTCAGTTTAATATTTATTCTATAGGCTGTTGATTTTTCGTAAATAAACAAAGTTCAGTAAAAGAATATTAACTCAAGTCCACGGCATCTTGATATGTATTTTATTAGCGTATAATGGGAATAACAGCCATAAAATAAATTGACCGTAAGCTGAATCATGTTCGAAGATGAAGACTTGTAAAAAATTAATAATAAGGTCTGACTAATCAACACGATCATTATTACCGATTCAACAAGCTCCTTAAGTCAAGGTAAACTAAAGGTCCATGGTATTTGTAGTTCATATTTCCTTAAGTAACTATGATGCAAATTTTTCTTTTCTTATTTTTTAATAATAAAGATCGGGGGATTTAGATAAATGAGGTGTTTGATAAATATTGCTTTGACGATAACTATGACAGAACAAATGGAAGCAGGAGGATAGTTTTCAACTCTCTCTCTCTCTCGCTCTCGCTCTCTCTCTCTCTCTCTCTCTCTCTCTCTCTCTCTCTCTCTCTCTCTCTCCTCTTCATAGGCAGAGCAGAACCAAACTACATATCTGAATATTCATTCTAATACAACAAAGCTGGAACTTATCTGCCATTTCCAATATAACTCCACCCAAAATGGACGCTTTGGTCGTTATAGCAAGTTCACTCTTAACGTAATGGAAAAAAAAAAAAAAAAAAAAAAAGAAGAAGAAGAAGAAGAAGAAGAAGAAGAAGAGAGAAGAAGAAGAAGAAGAAAAAGAAGAAGGATAACTACAGTAATACGAATAATTCGGGATAGCGGGAAAGTGAAAATAAATAAAATGTACTTTCATCAGCATTAGCCTACATCCTTCCTCATACTAGGATCACTGCGAAGTCAAAATAATTGATATACTGGGAAAAAAAAAACACCACTAACGAATTGTTATTTGAGGATCACGTTTTTATCTCATTAGGTAGCGACGATTGATAAAAATTAAATGTTTTTTTTATATAATGTCAATACAATTACAAGAATAACATCATATTTGGTATAAAAACTATTCAAATATTTGAAAAAAAAAATTGACTATTTTAATACGAATAAGAGAATAACGTCATGTTGGGTATAAAAATTATGTTTAAACCAAGTACTCACAATTATACTAAGTATATGTTAATACAAAGCATAGTCAACATTTCGCTGAAGCAGACGATCAAAAAAAAAAAAAAAAAAAAAAAAAAAAAAAAAAAAAAAAACACGTTTGGAAAGCAATACAATGAGAGGTGTTTGTTTAGGAAGAGAGGAGGGTAGTGTGACTAAGCCAAACAACCGTTTTCACCTATTTCTAAAAGCCCAGCTGCAGTAGTATTATTGCACGGATTGACTCTCAATTCGGTGGTGGTGTTGGATCCACGCCTATTACCTTCCTCCTAATATCAGTTATGCAAGGTGGTTGTTAGGTACTAACAGAGAGACGAGGTGAATGCAAAGTTAAGTCTATTCAACAGATAACGACCTTATATACAAGCAGTTTGAGAGCAAGAATGTCACAAAAAATCAAACAATCTAAATCAAGCGATGGCAAGCATTAACAGGTTGTTCTATTATATATCAGCGTGGGAGAGAGCGAGACACAAAAGAACAATAAAATTACATTGTATGAGTGTATGAAACCACGTGCGGTTCACATTCCTGGCTTAGATGACACTGAGTGATAACAAAGAGAATGACAGCGTTATCAAACATCCTTTGTTCATATCAATATGTACACAAAGAATGATACTATTACACACACACACACATATAATATATATATATATATATATATATATATATATATATAATATATATATATATATATATATATATATATATATATATATATATATATATATATATATGAAAAAGATAATACAGAAAAATTTCTGCAAAACATTTGGTAAAGAATAGAAGTGTCTTTAGAAGCAAAACTAAAATTTTAATATGGTATAGTTGAGCAAAATGCTTCAAGTGGCAAGAGCAGCCTCATTTATTGTTTGTAATAACATTAACAATGTAAGCAGCATTGCCAATATGCACTTCAGTGACGTAAAAGAAATTCCTGTCAATATAAATACAAATGAAAATTCCAAATCTGGCCAAAAACACAAAGCAATGTCATTGCAATTCAAACTTCCAACCAAACATCAACATTACCCGTCGAACGTCAACAAAATACTTTCATTTCTTCATTCCATGAGGGGCTCTTTCCTTCTCGTTTCCTTCTTTCCCCTTCCCTCTAAACTTCCTCCATCAACACTCATCTCATTATTCAACATCATTCATCCTCCCAATTCTTTTTCCCTCTCGGCTTTCTCTCATTCATTCATCACGAGACGCGATCTTGTGATACCCATTGAGAGACAGGGAAACAAATGATCCCGGAGACTCTTGACTTTAACGACGTCTGAGAGAGAGAGAGAGAGAGAGAGAGAGAGAGAGAGAGAGAGAGAGAGAGAGAGAGAGAGAGAGAACAATTTCCATTCAATCGGCATCCCCCAGTTGCAGTTTCACAGCAATTATCATTTTTATACGCAACAGATGTGGATGGACAGATAGAAAGTATTGTTAATTCAATTACTGTCTTCAGTTCCCATCCTAGTCTACGAAGCATTGTGTGAGAGAGAGGAGAGAGAGAGAGAGAGAGAGAGAGAGAGAGAGGAGAGAGAGAGAGAGAGAGAGAGAGAGAGAATATTCATCAAATTCCTATCTATACAGCCAATCAAGTAGCTATTTGCGAACGAGATCGAATATAAAAAGGCAAAAGAGTTCAATAATAATCAAGACAAGCAGCATTAATCCAGATATGACATACCATCCGGACAGACTTTACATGTATCTAGAGAGCAAGATGGGTAAAGTCCTGACTGGCATTGTTTAAATTCAAAGGCACAGGTTCGAGTCCTGACTCAGGTAGAAACACATCATAAGATAGGCAAAGTCTTGACCGGGTTTATTTGCATTCAAAAGCATAGGTTCGAATCCTGACTCAGGTAAAAGCACTTCATATGATAGGCAAAGTCTTGACTGGCTTTGTTCAAATTCAAAGGCACATATTCGAATCCTGAATCAGGTGGAAGCACTTTTATATAATAGGCAAAGTCTTGACCGGCTTTGTCTAAATTCAAAGGCATAAGTTCGAATCCTGACTCATGTAGAAACATTTCCTACGATAGGCAGAGTACTGACTAGCATATGTTCGAATTAGATGGAGAGATAAGGTGAAAGATAATATGGAGTAAAGAGGTTTGGTAGAGGATGATGCCTTTGCTAGACGGTATTGGAGAGGGCACATCCGGCAACCGACCCCTTAATGTAGGGGTAACGGTGGAAAAGAAGTTTATCGATGGAATATTACATCTAAAATATATCGTCTTACATTCATTTTCATCTAAATCAAAATATCACAGTAAAACTCTGTTTTTATTTTATGTTTTAAGGGGTAAGAATTTGCTGCCAGAAATTTTTGGATGATGATTTTTAAGAACATATGATATTGCATTTAGTCTGAATATCAAGAATTCTTAGTCGACATGGCATTGAAAAAAAAAATTATGCACCTGGCAATGAAATCTTTTGATCAAGATAATTTTTAAGTTCTATCATATAATGACAGATTTCACATTTTACAAAAAATTCTGAGATGTTTTAACGTTAATGTAGCATCAGAATTTCATCAACAGTAAAATTTATTTCGATAAAGAACTCGTCATTTCATATGTAGGTTACATAAATTATATTCCATGCAATCACTGATAAGAAATATAATGGTCAAAATGCTTAATAATTGGTTGGTAACCAGAATACAGTCAGTATGAATATTATGTCTGAATGATCCTACAGCCTTAATTTTTCTTCATGGGGATACTTATTATATTTGTCAATAAACTTGAAACCAGGCATTCCATTTATTCACTATAGAAATTTATTAAGCCTATCATTTAAGTATATATACACACATCAACGATATATATATATATATATATATATATATATATATATATATATATATATATATATATATATATATACATACATAATATATATATATATATATATATATATATATATATATATATATATATATATATATATATATATATATATGTGGGTTTGTATGTACGTATTTTATATATATTATATTATATATATATATATACTATATATATATATATATATATATATATATATATATAATTATAGATAGATAGATAGATACGTACATAATTATAATATACTTTGCGTCAATAGGCGTAGGAGATAATGATGAATTATAATATATATAAATTTATATATGTACATATATATATGTATATATATATACATATATATATATATATGTATATATATATATATATATATATATATATATATAATAATATACACACACACACATATATACACATATATATATACATTATATATGTGTGTCTGTATGATGTTTTGGGAAATAAGCAGACCTAAACATTTGAACATATGTTTATAAGTTGGTAAATAAATACCAAAAGAAAGGGCTTACAAAAGAGTTCGGTAACCACTTACATGTGAAAGTACTCACGCAAAAGTACCGACTTTCACTTTAATCACAAGTTCCAATAAAAATATCGCAGCTAGGAGCGACTTCCTGATCGCTTTCAAGGGCTATACCTCACACTGGGTGTTACCATAAAGTAGCGGACTTCTCCAGAAAAAAAAGGGAGTTATAAAATGGGGTTGTCAGTGATCCTTTGAGAAATGGATTAAAAATATAAAATCCACGTAAGACAACTTGGATTTAAAGATAAAAATATGACAAAGTAATAAGTATGATTTTCATAGAAAGAAACTTACAAAAATAAACAAATTAAAATTACTAAGCAAAATGCCAGTGATCCTTTGAAAAATGAAATAAAAATATAAAATCCAAGAAAGGCAACTTGGATTTAAAAATAAATAAGAAAAGGGAATAAGAATGATTTTCATAGAAACTTACAAAAATAAACAAATAAAAAAATTACTAAGCAAAATGTCAGTGATAGTTTGAAAAATGAAATAAAAATATAAAATCCAAGAAAGACAACTTGGATTTAAAGATAAAAAAAAAAAAAGGAATAAGAGCGGTTTTCATAAAAAGAAACTTACAAAAAATAAAAAAAACAAATAATTACTAAGAAAAAGAAAGAAGAAAAATATATATGAATCGGATAAACATCAAAATGCAAAACGATACCTTACAGAGAAAATTATTCACAGGGGAATTGCACAAAGGACGATTGTGCGCAAGCATAAACATTCTATGAAATGCCATGCAATACAATCATAACTTTTAACGAATGAATAGTCCCCTATTTAATCAAGACACATCAAACAAATGCAAATTTCGTTTTGATTCTAAAGCCTCGCTTACGTTTTTTCCTGGATATCGGGAATTTCAATCAGTTTACATGGCAACGTTGTTACTGTTTTTAGAAGGATTTATTGTTAATTTTTTCTTATCATAGAGGTCCCCTTTTTGTTTGGTTCATTTGTTGATGTCGGCTACCCCCCAAAATTGGGGGAAGTGCTTTGGTATATATATGTATGTATGTATTTCCTTTCCTCACTGGGCTATTTTTTCCCTGTTGGAGCCCTTGGGCTTATAGCATCTTGCTTTTTCAAATAGGGTTGTAGCTTGGCTAGTAATAATAATAATAATAATAATAATAATAATAATAATAATAATAATAATAATAATAATAATAATAATAATAATATAGAATCATCAAAATTAAAGTTTATTTATCATTGTTATCATTGGTAATAATACAAGGAAAAGAAATATTTTCATCTAACAATTACAACAATAATATTGCAATAATAGTAATAGCGGTTTATTAAGCTCAATAAAGCTGGTCTAGCAATATCAAAATCATTTTACTCTTAATTTTATCACTAATTTCATAAAACATATTTTGTTTTTTATTGTTTTCATCGTTTCTTCTAATTGCCAAATCTTCTCTAACAAATATTTTCAAGGATAATATTTGCTCTTGTTTCCATAATGTTCTAGATGCAAGATATCTCACATGAAAAGCACGAGTAGTAACAAAAAATTCATACGTATTTCTGCATTCCTCATTACAAAAAATTCATACGAATTTCTGCATTTCTCATTACAAAAAATTCATACGTATTTCTGCATTCCTCATTACAAAAAAATAATACGTATTTCTGCATTTCTCATTACAAAAAATTCATACGTATTTCTGCATTCCTCATTACAAAAAATTCATACGTATTTCTGCATTCCTCATTACAAAAAATTCATACGTATTTCTGCATTCCTCATTACAAAAAATTCATACGTATTTCTGCATTCCTCATTACTATCTCTTAAAAAAACAATATCATACAATAATCAGCAGAGGTTTATCAACAATGTATTAATATTTATCGTCATAAAAAAGAGCGATAACTGTGACAGCATTATCTCCTGGGTATGAAAAAAATAAAACAAACCCAGGTGTGCTGGGTTTAAACTTTTAAGGTAATTATCTTAGTTTGAGGTAATTTGAATGGTTTCAAGGTAATTTGTAAGGGTAATAACATATGTGAAGTAATTTCGTTTTACTAGCTACAAATTTAAGGAAATTGGGAAAGCTTTAAAGTAATCTAAGGTAAAAAAAGCAGCAGGATCTAAGGTAGTGGCCACATGCTCAAGTTTAAACCCTGCATGTTTGAGTGGTTTCAAGATAATTTTTAAGGTAATAACATATGTGAGGTAATTTTGGTTTTACTAGTTTCAAATTTAAGGAAATTGGAAAAGTTTTAAGGTAATCTAAGGTAAAAAAAAAAAGCAGCAGGCTCTAAGGTAATGGCCACATGCTCAAGTTTGAACCCTGCATGTTTGAATGGTTCAAGGTAATTTGTAAGGTAATAACATATGTGAAGTAATTTCGGTTTTACCAGCTTCAAATTTAAGGAAAGTGGGAAAAGAAAAAAAAGCGGGAA
>NC_090765.1:32730066-32747566 GCF_036898095.1 Palaemon carinicauda
TCAGCATATTTTTCAAAGACCATTAAAGAGTCGCTCTTAAAATGCATAGAGAGAGAGAGAGAGAGAGAGAGAGAGAGAGAGAGAGAGACCCAAGGATATTAAGCAATAGTGCCCAGATTACCAGAGCATATAATGCAAAAATTGAGCGGAAATTCTCATCTTCCAAGGAGGGCCAGGAAGCTCTTCTATTCAACATAAGACGATACATCAAGGTTGGATTCGGCCCGAGCGTAATATTACGATCCCTTTAAGACGGCTCTCAAAGACAGGCAGTAGCATCTGCAGGCTCTCTCTCTCTCTCTCTCTCTCTCTCTCTCTCTCTCTCTCCAAAATTTTCATCGACAAAGCAAATTTGAGAAATCAACATTAATCGAAATTATAATCCAAAATAATCAATATATAACACAATGATATGACGAAGGGACTTTGAAAAGTCAATGAACATGAAAAGAAAAAAAAATCGAAAGCAAATGGAGAAGGAAATGCAAAGGAAAAAATCTTTGAAAAATCAACATAATTCAAAATTATAATCCAAAATAATCAATATATGAGAAAACAATATAACGAATCGACTTTGAATAGCCAATGATAATGAAAAGAAAATATCGAAAGCAAATGGAGAAGGAAATGCATAGAAAAAAACCTTTGAAAAATCAACATAATTCAAAATTACAATCCAAAATAATCAATATATGAGGAAAATTATATGACGAAGGGACTTTGAAATGTCAATGATAATAAAAAGAAAAAAATTCGAAAGCAAATGGAGAAGGAAATGCAAAGAAAAAAAAAACTTTGAAAAATTTACATAATACAAAATTATAATCCAAAATAATCAATATATACCAAAATGATATGACGAAGGGACTTTGAATAGTCAATGATAAAGAAAAGAAAAAAAATCGAACACAAATGGAGAAAGAAATGCAATCAAAGTCAATATTAGATTCTATAATACGATTCCTCACATCAATAAGCACCGAAAAAGGATTTTCATCTTTTAATATAAGATCGTATACCTACTCTCTCTCTCTCTCTCTCTCTCTCTCTCTCTCTCTCTCTCTCTTTTATGGCATCAGTAAACCTGTACCCATTTATTTTTTATCCCTCAACACTAATTTAAAGCTAAAACAGTAAGCCTCTTCTCATAGATACTAATATTGCAGTTATGTCTCTCTCTCTCTCTCTCTCTCTCTCTCTCTCTCTCTCGTGTGACATCAAGAGACTTGTGCTCAATGTTTTTTTCTCTCTCTCTCAACAGTAATATAAAGTTATAACAGTAAACCAATAATATTTCAGTATTAATCTCTCTCTCTCTCTCTCTCTCTCTCTCTCTCTCTCTCTCTCTCTTCTGTGTGATACTCTGATGAGACCGATCAGCAATAAACTTCAAGAGGGAAGTAATACAAACTAGTTCTGGCCATAGCACGGAATTGTGACCCTTCCAGACCTACCCCATTAGGGCGAAATTTACAACTACTATATGGTTAGGACCAGACTGGGAGATTTCCCGTCTGGATTTAAATTGAACTCTTTGGCCAAAACAAAAAATAAAGGATTTTCCCTTTAGGGATGATTCGCCGAGGGACGTATTGGAAGCCGGATCCAATCGGGTCTCACGGGTCCTTCCTCCGAGTCTACTGATTTCATAAGGGCTTCGAGGATTAGAAACAGATGAGACAAAATTATGGACGGATTTACAATGTCTGTGACGCCAAGAAATTAATAACAAAATATCTTGCAGATTAATAGGAAAAATAAACATTTCTAAACATTCTAGGTAGTAGGTTGGCCAGGGCACCGGCCACCCGTTCACATACTACGGCTAGAGAGTTATAGGGTCCTTTGACTGGCCAAACAGTACTACATTGGATCTCTATCTCTGGTTACGGGTTATTTTTTTCTGGCCTATTCTTTCCACATTCTCCTCTGTCCTCACACAACTAACAACACTTGAAATTACTAAACAAATTCTTTGCTCAAGGGGTCAACTGCTGCAATGTAATTGTTCAGTGGCTACTTTCCTCTTGGTAAGGGTAGAAGAGACTCTTTAGCTACGGTAAGTAGCTCTTCTAGGAGGACACCAATATCAAACAATTGTTTTTGAAGTTTTTAAGTTCTATTTCAATATTGTTACTGTTCTTAAAAAAACATTTTAATTGCATATTACTACTTTTGTAGTTTGTTTATTTACCAATTTCCTTTCCTTACTGGAGTATTTTTTCCTGCCGGAGCTTATAGAATCCTGCTTTTCCAACTAGGGTTGTAGCTTAGCAAATAATAATAATAATAATAATAATAATAATAATAATAATAATAATAATAATAATAATAATAATAATAATAACAATAATAATAATAATGACGATCTGCTAGACTGGGGTTCGAGACCCGCTCTAGCTCGATAATTTCTTGTAGTATGCAACATCACAAACCTTGTGAGCTAAGGATGGGGGGGTGGGGAAGCCTATAAGTATACCTGTTGATTCCTCAGCAGCCATTGCCTGGTCTTCCCTGGTCCTAACTTAGGAGTTGATTATATGTATAAATTCAGTCTCCATGGAATTGTTACTGTCCCTTGCGACCTTTAAACCTTTTAAACTTTTTAAAGAGACGAAAGGTGTCTTGTGTGAACATAGGATTAGTTCACAACGAAAATTCTCACTAAAATATTTAATTAAATAAATTTATTGTAATAGCAACTGCCTCGTCGAAAATTCTCGATTTACGACACAACAATGTGCTGTAAATATCCATATTAGATGAATAAGTATGACTCATAATCTTCAGAATATGAGTTTACGGTGATAAAATGCCATCATTTTACAGCATTTTTTCTCTCTCTCTCTGACATGGGCGTGTGTGTGTGTGTGTGTGTGTGTGTGTATATATATATATATATATATATATAATACGAAAAACAATTCTGTAAAATCAACACATGAAGGACTAAAATTGTATCGTATATTAAATAAAAATTACAATAAAAAGAATACTCACCACTAATTACAGAAAATCCAGATATAATAAAAAGCAAAAAAAGGAAATTGATTACTCGATACTATTTGACTTAGAGAGAGAGAGAGAGAGAGAGAGAGAGAGAGAGAGAGAGACGCCAATCACCCGTACCATAAAAATAAGCGAGATGTGAAAATTCAATATTATTGACCTTGACCTATGACCTCAACTTCCACTGAGTAATGGCCCGTCCTACCCCCTAAGGTCAAGGGTCACCGATAACGAAGCGTTGGATAATTTTCAGGTTATGCCCTATGTGTCCTTAATCCAAAAGCTATCGTCTCATGAGGTGCCTCGTAAATATGAAATACGTTACTGTTGAATCTAACATATAACACATTTAAATGGTGCTTCCCAATGCCCATGAAGAGAGACCCGTTCAATCTAGGTGATTACCAGTCAAAATATATAAATGTCAAGTGCTAAGATAATTTACTGCTTAAATAATATTGCTGGGTATGACAACTCCCGTAACAGTGTTAGTTGACTGTAGTTGATCCTTCAAAGATGGCTAAAAACGCTTCATAAGACACCTTGGTCACTGAATAATTGTATCCAAATAGGCTGGCAAAAATAAACATACTTGCACATATAAATAAAAATAAATCAAGCATGTAAATCATCATCATCATCATCATAATCATCATCACTATAATTAATTAATTATTATTATTATTATTATTATTATTAATATTATTATTATCATCAATTGCACCAACAGGGGAACCAACAGGGAAAATAGCCCAGTGAGGAAAGGCAATAAATAAACTACAAGTGAAGTAAAGAACATACTTCACGAAAGAATTTATGAACTACATCAAATACATGAAGAGCCAATCTTGGAAACAGAAAGCACTACTGGCAATATTGAATATGCATTAAGGAATATGCATGCGATGCGTTAACCAATACAGAGAGAGAGAGAGAGAGAGAGAGAGAGAGAGAGAGAGAGAGAATTTACCAAGAAATACGCATCTAATTTCTTTGTTAATTTTACACAATCTAACTACCGTAGGCACACCTCCCAAATAATTTATCCAGAAGTACATAAATAATTTCTTTGTTAATTCTACGAGAGAGAGAGAGAGAGAGAGAGGAGAGAGAGAGAGAGAGAGAGATAATTAAATACTGGAACCAACGCGATACCTTTAAACTGCTTGTTATAGTCCACCAAATATGTGGATGCAGTGTTACTTTAATAGTGCAATCAGCCTGCAGTAAGAGAGATAATGTTGTATATTACGATCCATTAACAGAGGAGAGATAGCGAGAAGGAAAATTCTATATCACACTCTCGGGTCCAGATTATAATAATGCATACATTTTTGGTTGAGTAAAATACTCGCAAATATGTTCCCGTGTTGCAAAAAAAAAGAAAAAAAAAAAAATATCTGGCCATGAAATTCATATAATTAGTCTGAACCTTAAAAGTTGTTTTTGACTGTATTAATCGTGCATTTGGTGTTCTCAAACTTGAGCAGCTGTGAGCTGGTGGATAATTCTTGTTTGCTTGTTTTTGAATTTTAACGAATGCATTTGTAGGTAGTAGGTTGGCTAGGGCACCACCCACCCATTGAGATACTACCGCTAGAGAGTGATTGGGTCCTTTCACTGGCCAGACAATATTACATTGGGTACTTCTCTCTGGTTACGGTTCACTTTCCTTTTGCCTACACATACACCGAATAGTCTGGCCTATTCTTTACAGATTCTCCTGTCCTCATACACATGACAACACTGAAATTACCAAACAATTCTTCCTCATCCAAGAGGTTACTGCACTGTAATTGTTGGACACTTTCCTCTTGTTAAGGGTAGAAGAGACTCTTTAGCTATGGTAAGCAGCTCTTCTACGAGAAGGACACTCCAAAATCAAACCATTATTCTCTAATCTTGAGTAGTGCCATAGCCTCTGTACCATGGTCTTCCACTGCCTTGGGTTAGAGTTATCTTCCTTGAGGGTACACTCGGGCATGCTGTTCCGTCTTCTTTCTCTTCCTCCATGTTTTGTTGAAGTTTTTATAGTTTATATAGGAGATATTGATTTAAATGTTACTCTTCTCAAAAATTTAATTTTTCCTTTCCTTTTCCTCACTAGGCTATTTTCCCTGTTGGAGCCCCTGGGCTTATAGCATCCTTCTTTTCCAACTAAGGTTGTAGCTTAGCAAGTAATAATAATAATAATAATAATAAATAATAATAATAATAATAATAATAATAATAATAATAATAATTAAAAATAATAGTTGTGGATAGACACTATCGTAATTAGCGGAATTTAATTCCTGGTGTTCTTAACAGTAGTATATATGGCCTACTAATTTTCATATCACATAATAGCTTGGAGAATAAGGGCATTTAGTTTTTTTTTTTTTATGATACTACTTTCTCTGCATCTCTGACTGTAGATCTTAGACATATCTACCTAAACTTAGAGAATACTGCAAATTAAAGTCTCATTTCAAATGTCATATGAAAGAAGAACCCACACATTGAGAAAATACCATTACAAATTAAATACCATGAAAATGACAAATACGAAAAATCATCAGAATATGAGATAGTATATAAACTAAGTTTATGTCTGATCAGAATTGTATTTTTTTTTTGTTGATAGTAACGTTTATTACTACAGAGCCGCGTTTCAAAAGTTTCCGATCATATACAAAAAGGACATATAAAATGAAGACCTTATTCCCCTATATACCCATTAGAGGTAAAATTATGTCTTCTAGGACCATGACAGGGCAATGCCAGAATCATTGAAAGATGGTTCACTGATCGGATTAAAGATTATAGGTCCATTAACTAATTTCCAAATTGATTTATTCAATTACCTTACTATAGGATAACTCTCTCTCTCTCTCTCTCTCTTTCTCTCTCTCATCTCTCTCTCTCTCTCTCTCTCTCTCTCTCTGAGGGACTTGGGGAACTCAAACATAGAATAGGGCAATAAAGCTCTCTCTCTCTCTCTCTCTCTCTCTCTCTCTCTCTCTCTGTGAAATTGAAAAGATACAACACCACTCAATGTAGCAATTTCTTTACATACAAAATACCAAATACTTGGAATAGATTTCCAGCGGATGTCGTAAACAGTAACACGGTAAACGAGTCCAAGAACAAGTTACACAAGATCATAAGAACTCTCTAAAAATGCTTAAAACTAAACCGCTCTAAAAAAGAATCTTCCTGTAACACACGCACACACACACACACTCTCTCTCTCTCTCTCTCTCTCTCTCTCTCTCTCTCTCTCTCGGCGAAGAGGTTACATTTACCATCCGCAGTATAATAAGGCTATCAGAGGCCAATTCGGATGCCTTTAGCATCTCGTAACTTCATTTTGGCAACAGTTTCCTGTTACTCTTTCCCGTGACAGAGGAAAATTAGCTCTTCTGCATCCGGGGAGAATATGAACCATCTCTAAAACAAGAGATCGTAATCCTTCATGGTTTATAGTTGTGCCAGAGACTGTTAAATTGATCGTAGAGAGAGAGAGAGAGAGAGAGAGAGAGAGAGAGAGAGGGTTAATAGTTGAGCCAAAGACTTAAAATGATCGTATAAAAATGCAAGAGCAAATTCTTAGAGAGAGAGAGAGAGAGAGAGAGAGAGAGAGAGAGAGTGTGAGAGAGAGAGAGAGAGGGGGGTTAATAGCTAAGCCAGACTTGAAATGATTTTATGTAAGAGCCAAAATGAGAGAGAGAGAGAGAGAGAGAGAGAGAGAGAGAGAGAGGGGGGGGGGGAATAGCTAAGCCAGACTTAAAATGATTTTATGCAAAAGCAAAATGTTTTGAAGAGAGAGAGAGAGAGAGAGAGAGAGAGAGAGAGAGGGGTTAATAGCTAAGCCAGACTTAAAATGATCTTATGCAAGAGCAAAATGTTTTGAAGAGAGAGAGAGAGAGAGAGAGAGAGAGAGAGAGAGAGGGTTAATAGTTGAGCCAAAGACTTAAAATGACCGTTTATAAATGCAAGAGCAAATTCTTTGAGAGAGAGAGAGAGAGAGAGAGAGAGAGAGAGGGGGGGGGGTTAATAGCTAAGCCAGACTTAAAATGATTTTATGCAAACGCAAAATGTTTTGGAGAGAGAGAGAGAGAGAGAGAGAGAGAGAGAGAGAGAGGGGGGGTTAATAGCTAAGCCAGACTTAAAATGATTTTATGCAAAAGCAAAATGTTTTAGAGAGAGAGAGAGAGAGAGAGAGAGAGAGAGAGATGGTTAATAGTTTAACCAGAGAGAGAGAGAGAGAGAGAGATGGTTAATAGTTTAACCAGAGAGAGAGAGAGAGAGAGAGAGAGAGATGGTTAATAGTTTAACCACAGAGAGAGAGAGAGAGAGAGAGAGAGAGAGAGATGGTTAATAGTTTAACCACAGAGAGAGAGAGAGAGAGAGAGAGAGAGAGAGAGAAAGTTAATAGCGGAGGTAGAGACTTAAAATCATTGTATATTAATGGAGGAACAAAATGTTTGTGTGTGAGAGAGAGAGAGAGAGAGAGAGAGAGAGAGCGAGAGAGAGAGAGAGAGAGAGAATGTCCGCGCCTAAATCATCAAACCCATCCCAGCTTCCATGGTAACCTTTTCCACCTTCATTTGTTATGAAGATGAGACAAGACTCGAGGCCGCCCCCAGCCACACATTAAATTCAAAGGAGCACGACTTCAGGGATCAAAGGTCTTCCTAGGCGTCATAATGGCACTTAAAAAAAAAAAAAAAAAATCAGGAGGGTTTTTTATATAATTTTTTAGAGAAAGGAAAAAAAAAAAGAAAAGAGGGGAACTTACTGGTAATGATCATTCGTGTGATAAATTGGGTTATGTCAAATAGGCCTATCGGAGCTTGCAGTTCTTCAAGGAACTGAACTCTATTCTTTAATACACCATTTTTGCAAAGGAAGGAATACATTGAGCATAATTTTTCAATAGGATTTACACGATTTAATGCATTAGAGGAGTGTTGGATGAGAAGAATATCAATAATAATCACCATCCTTACATTCCATAACGCAGTGAGTATGAGTGTGTGTGCGTGTGTGTGTGTGTGTGTGTGTGTGTGTGCGCGCGCGCGTGCGCTAAGTGTGTGCTCTAGAAAATATCACAAAAGCATATCAAACGAAAAAAACACCCAATAATTTTTGACGAATTTGGATCCTAATTTGACCTGGTACCAAGGCATAAAATTATGGAAATCGCCAATCATACCTACAAAAAATTAATAACCAAAACCAGGATTAACCATTTAACTATTTTATTTTACTTTCGCAAAGATAGTCTACCTTATTACTACATCCAGCAGACAAAGAAACAACAGATATTTTAAATAAACAAACAAATATAAAACATACTTGGAAGAGGTAACTAGAGGACATTTTAGTTACTAAAAAAATTTGAATTACAAGATCGTACTTTTATGGATATTACCTCTGTAAAAAAAGTCTGGATTATAGTTAACTCTTTACCTTAAAAATGTTAATTAAACCGCACGTGATTCATACAAGCTCGTACACTAACGATTTTGCTATTTTTATTTTATCACTCGCTCTTCCCTGCACTGTTATTAGACCAACCTGTTTAAGCCTGACACCTCATGTTTTATTTTGTTTGAATTTCTGTGACGTTCTTACTAGCAAATCCTAGTATTTAAACTCGATGTCTGTTTAATAAAGATTAGTTGCATTCACCTCGTCTCTCAGTTGCAACCTAACCTGCCTCTTGCACATTATGAAGAAAAAAATGTTGAACATATGGAAATCTGATGACTGCATAAGGCAACTATAGTTAAGCTAATAAATTAAAAATATTAGTCAAATTGATATAGTGGAAACTGCTGAGGAAAAATATACCATGAAAACTAAGGAAGGCGCACAGGGCATTAATCCATTAAGCACCAGCATCGATAATACAGAGACTATTTAATGCGCTGCCAGCTCATCTAAGAAAACATATCAGGAGTGAGCGTAGATGTGTTTAAGAATAAGCTCGATAAATACCTAAGATGCATCCCAGACCATCCAAGACTGGAAGATGCAAAATACACCGGAAGATGCATTAGCAACTCTCTGGTGGATATACGAGGTGCCTCACACTGAGGGCCCTGGGGGAACCCAAACATAGAATAAAGCAATAAGGCTCTCTCAAAAGTAAAGTAGTTGTAGATATATACTGTATGTATGTAATAGTTCGGAATTTTTGCCATCCCTCCATGGTTTCACTGGATTTCAAATTTCTATCAACGAAATTGTTCAAGCTGTTCGATATCAAAACCCGGAGAGGCATCAAAATAATATGAACAATGACAGTAATTTCAGGATGCGTGTCTTTGCTAAATCAAATATCAGTAATCAATGGAAGACCTCAAAGAGCGACACACACACATTAAACCTGACAAATGTTAAAGTGTAAATTATAATAACAAAATGGCATAGTAATAACTAAAATTTGAGTTACTTGGATCTGTGACGGGCCAAGAGAGGAGTTGTGAACTCAAAGGCAGATTGGAAACGACTGAGTTATTTATTAAGGAACACTCTTCTTTATATACAAAACCTCAAGGCAACAAGACATGACCTGTTCGAGAGACAGACAATGTTACAGAGCAAATCGGAGACATGATCATTCAGGTTCTTTTTAGTGCGAGGGAAGAGCGAAGATACAAGCATAATATATACAAAATAATTACGTACAATTGTGTGACACACGGTTGGTACAGATCTAAGTAAATGTATATTCCAAACAAATGATAAATAAACATTTGACAGCTATATTGAATCACATTACTAAGAGTCCTCCTTTATAGGCAGCCTAGCTGAAATTGAATTTGATTGGACTTGGATCACACAAAAGTAAGCCTAAAGTTTGACACTGGGATCTTAAGCCTATCTTTTATGGTCCAATTTTCTACAACTGCTGCAGTAAAACGTTCTTGGATTACAAATTCGAATAAAGGAACATGGATATGGCACATAAATTTAACATTTGTAGCCTTAAATAAATACACGAGGTAAAGTTGTTTGTACTATTAGGCAAAAAAAAGGGAAATATCTAGCAAACAAGAACATAACGAAAGAGAGATTACTTAAAAGAATTGAAAATATATATAGTGATTTACAACAATTATCAATTGCCATTCGTATAATAAATTGAATCCTCATGTTAGACGATGTTTGTTGCTTACATTACTATACAAGATCAGAGTAGAAAACATGAATTTATGACAATACTACTAGATTAATAAGTATGAAGAAATAAACATTCTAGAAAATTATAATAAATTAAGGAAAAAAAATTATAATCATGATCTTTGTTAGTTAATTTTCCCAACAACTCAAAAAAGGCATCTTTCACATTTCTAGAAATGGGTACGAAACATATCTAGAGTTTAGTTGTATGTGCATTGCAAATGAACTAAGAGTCAACATCAATCTGACGAATTAATATTAATTCTAGCTTCAAATAAATTCAAGAAAATTTATATCCTTGTCTTTTCAAATATAGGATAACACCGAGGATATTTTTATTTACCCAAATTTTAATAATAAAAAAAAAATTCTAGGACAAAAAAAATATGCTCAAAAGGTTCTAACTATAACCACCAGATGGCCAACAGCTTGCCCAAGTCACTCACATTGCCAATTGCTTCCAGTGCCACTCACTAAGGTTAAAGTCTAAAGGAATAATGAACTATTTTCTCTTACATTAATTGCATTTCTTCAGAAACAAAATTTTGTGAAATGTTTACTCAACATATAAATATATTTAGAGAGAGAGAGAGAGAGAGAGAGAGAGAGAGAGAGAGAGGCAAAAAACCTAGTCTGATTATTATTAACGATGAAATTATTCAACATATACAGTCAATACACACACGCGTGTGGACTAGAAACGGCTGCATTTGTTGTTGTTTGTGTGTGTATATGTATGTATGTATGTATGCCTGCATATATATATATATATATATACATATATATATATACATATATATATATATATATATACACGTATATATAATTTATATAAATAAAACTGAAAGTCTTATATCCTCGACCTGGAACCACACCTTAATGGGGAATGGCGTACGGTGAAAAAAAACATTTATATATATATATATATATATATATATTACGGGCATCAAAAACCGCAGTACAAACCGAAATATATATATATATATATATATATATATTACGGGCATCAAAAACCGCAGTACAAACCGATATATATATATATATATATATACATATTACGCGCATCACATAACCGCAGTACAAACCGAGATGAAACTCAAGTGTTGTTCAAATGTTAGATACTTGAATCTGTGTTTAATTAAGAATCCTGACTGAATCTTCTTGGAATTGATATTTACTCTTGATCCGATTCTTAGGAAAATGACCTTAGCTCATACTCGCGCTTACCGGAATTTTAATGTTAAGTAAATTCTCTAATTACCTAAGATTTAAAAACTTCTTTTGGTACACATAACTAATGTTCCAATGTAAGTAAAAAATATTGGTCTGATGATATATTTATTCTCTATTTATTTTAAAAACTTCTTTTGGTACACATAACTAATGCTCAAATGTAAGTAAAAAATATTGTTCTGATGATATATTTATTCTCTATTTATTTTAAAAACTTCTTTTGGTACACATAACTAATGTTCCAATGTTAGTAAAAAATATTGTTCTGATGATATATTTTTTCTCTATTTATTTTATTAATAAAAAAAAATTTTCTTAATTGTATACAGCGTTTATATATCCTAACAAGCTCACATATACACACGCTTGTGTATGTGCGTATGACGGCCTAATCACGCACATACATATACACACGCTTGTGTATGTGCGTATGACGGCCTAATCACGCACATACATATACAAAAGGATTTGTGCTGATATACAATAAACAAATAAACACACAAATAAATACACGAGTATCTATAAATATAAAAACAGGAAAAATACATAAAACAGGATTGAAGAGTAAAACTATTCTAAACCCATTGATAATGCCCCAAAAATCAAGTACGGAACAAACAAAATACAAATAAAAACCATATAAAAAAAAAAAAAAGAAAAAAAAAAAAAAAAAAAAAAAAAAGCACGAGTATCTATAAATATAATAACAGGAAAAATACATAAAACAGGATTGAAGAGTACTAAACCCATTGGCAATGCCCCAAAAATCAAGAACGGAACAAACAAAATACAAATAAAAACTATAAACAAACAAAAAAAAAAGACGCACATTGATAGAAAAAAAAATCATGTTCCTAACCTTTCGTGGTTACCATCCCTAATAAATAAAACAACACCAAGCTAAAGAAACACACGAGAACAAGAAAGGCCTTAGTGACATATTGCAAAGCCCGTCAACCTCTGAGACAGGATATCAATCCCACACTATATATGAAGAAGATAAATAGAGGGTCGTCCCATCGGATCTAAATAAGAGCTGACATCGGAGCGGGATATAACCTGAATACGCCTTGAATATAAATGACACTTACACGTTTATCATCTTGAATGAATGGGGAGAAGGACTAGCGCATGGAGACAACTATAGTCCATTTCTTTTATCGAGGCATATTTGCACCGACTCGCAGGGGTGCCCTTTTAGCTCGGAAAAGTTTCCTGATCGCTGATTGGATAGAATGATCTCGTCCAACCAATCAGCGATCAGGAAACTTTTCCGAGCTAAAAAGGCACCGCTGCGAGTCGGTGCAAATATGCCTCGATAAAAGAAATGGACTATAGTGTGATATTCTTTTAAGCTTTCTTGTCTGTTCTTTATAGGTCGAATTTTGTACCTTTTAACAAATTTTTATTAAAAAAATTCAATGGCTTAGAAGCCAAGCTGACATTTCAGTCCTCTTAAAATGGCCTTTCTTAAACCTTGGAGTTTCTTTTTGGCAATAAAGCAAATCACTTAAAAATATCATAGGATAAAACAACGACCATTTACCCACCAAAGCTTGAATTATACAAAAAGGACAAACATTTATTAAAATAAGCTGAAATTATATGAAAAGCAACGAAAATTCTACCACCAGTGCTGGTATTTTACAAAAAGCATTGAATATTCACCCACGAGAAAAGATATTATATGAAAAGCATCAAACATTTACCCATCAGCATTGGAATTATACAAAAATCAATTAATTTTATCCACAAGAGCAGCAATTGTATGAAATGGAATTAACATGCATCTACCATGTATGAAAACAACGAATAATTATCTACCTATCATCAGCTGTAATTATAAAAAAGGACAAGCATATACACACCAGACCTAATATTTTACGAAAAACAGTAATTATTTACTCACTAAAGCTGAAATTATATCACTAGAGTTGAAATTACAAAAAACAGACGAATATTTACCTAGCATAGCTGAAATTATACGAAAATCAACGAAAAGTAACCCACCATAACTGAAATTATACGAAAAGGTCAAATATTTACCCACCACAGCTGAAATTTTACGAAAAGGATGAATAATGAATATATACCCATTAGATGTGAAATAATATGAAAAGAAACAGACATTTACCCACCAGAGCCGAAACTATACAAAACGCAAGATAATTTACCCACCAAAGCTGAAATCATACGAAAGGCAACGACATTTATGCAAAGAGCAATGAACTTTAACCAACAGTGCTGAAATTATGCACAACAAAACACGAAAATTTAACCTACCAGAGATAAAATTATACTAAAATAAACGAAACCTCATCCACCACTGCTGAAACTTTACAAAAAACATTTACCCAACACAAGGCAAATTATGCAAAAAAGAAAAGTTAAAGAGCTTTTGACTTGTAATAATATTTACCTGCAATTCCCTCATATGTTAAATTTGGCCCCCATACTAAAAGTCCGGACAAGAACTTTACCTTTGCCTGAAAGAAAGAAAAAACGATTGTTTAAAGTCAATAATAGTGGGAAGAAACTAAAATTATTAATCATTATTCATTACATAATTTTTAATACATTATCTCATGTGAAAAAAAAAGTTTCTTAATTAATAATTGCTATATATTCTCTAAAATATAAATAATCTAACAAAGGAAAAGGAAAATTAAACAAAACGTATCTTTACACGAATATTCCTTTTTAAAAAGCATCATGATCGTACATATCATACCATCAATATAGCTTAAGAATTCCTTTTAAAAAAGCATCACGATCGTACATATCATACCATCAATATAGCTTAAGAATTCCTTTTAAAAAAAGCATCACGATCGTACATATCATACCATCAATATAGCTTAAGAATTCCTTTTAAAAAGCATCATGATCGTACATATCATACCATCAATATAGCTTAAGAATTCCTTTTAAAAAAAGCATCATGATCGTACATATCATACCATCAATATAGCTTAAGAATTCCTTTTAAAAAAAGCATCATGATCGTACATATCATACCATCAATATAGCTTAAGAATTCCTTTTAAAAAAAGCATCATGATCGTACATATCATACCATCAATATAGCTTAAGAATTCCTTTTAAAAAAAGCATCATGATCGTACATATCATACCATCAATATAGCTTAAGAATTCCTTTTAAAAAAGCATCATGATCGTACATATCATACCATCAATATAGCTTAAGAATTCCTTTTAAAAAAGCATCATGATCGTACACATCATACCATCAATATAGCTTAAGAATTCCTTTTAAAAAAACATCATGATCGTACATATCATACCATCAATACAGCTTAAGAATTCCTTTTAAAAAAAGCATCATGATCGTACATATCATACCATCAATATAGCTTTAGAATTCCTTTTAAAAAAGCATCATGATCGTACATATCATACCATCAATATAGCTTAAGAAGTTATTTCGTAAAAATACTACCCAAAGGCGTAGGTATTGTACGCTTGAATTATATAATGTGATATAATAAATGGCATAATGTAGCTAAGATTACCCACACCCAGATTATCATTGTTGATAGTGTCTCAGTGTAAGCACCAAGAAGACAAAGTTAAATGCAAAGCAAATAATTCTTGCGACGATAACAACTCTCAGATGACCATATTTGATTCAAAGACACATAAGCAAGACAGATAGCGTCCGAAGAATAAGGGACCTTTTGGTTGTTTAAATCAGTTTATCGCTCTCATCTTGATAGACATATAGTATCAAACATTACACTTGAGATTTATTAATTTGATCATTTACTTAGTATACGCACACGCTTGATATCTCTTCAGGAATACCAATTATTTGTGATTGGTTGTTATTGTAATTTGGTGTTTAAGAAACAGATAACTTATCTAATATGTAATTATTTTAATACAGGTACCTTTAAGTTTACAGATAAGGTAATCTTTGCCAGTCTGATCTTCACTTCCATAACCAGGACCGTATCCATGAAGCGCCATCTGTGCCTTAATGACATTCCTATCATTATTCAAATACTTCTTAAAGCATTTGTTTTGGCATTTCTTAGGAGGCTTTTCATACTGTCAATCTCAACTAATACACATACAAACAAAGCCACTCCAACGCCTAAAAACATAACAAGACACCTATCACTTCTCGAACTGTCTACATAACCATGCCAAGACTCATCGCTGCTGGAAGGACGCTGGTTATTCGTACAATACATGAATATACACTACCGGGGTATAAACTCTAAACCGATGTCAGGCAGGGCAGCCGATCGAGACTACGGTCTACCCCAAAGCCAATGCAAGTCCTTCAAAAGAAGGCAACCGTGCTTACCCCATACAATCAGGATGCCAGAAAACTTAAATCAATCAATTTACCCCAAACAAAAATGAGAAAAAGCACGTTAATAGAAGAAGAAGAAGAAGAAGAAGAAGAAGAAGAAGAAGAAGAGGAGGAGGAGGATTAAGTGAAAACATAGCACTAAGCCATCGTGGCTGCATTTCTGGTCTTAATGCTTACTTCAATCGGTGTTGATATAAATGAAATTGACAAAGTGTTGCGCAGCTTTGAAGTGCCCAACTACCTCCATACCTCAATCAAGAAATCTTTTTCTGTTACTAAAAACACTATGTATCCTCCTGTATCACTGAAGTCTGGAAAATTAAAGTTTTTATAGTTTATTCAGGAAATATTTATTTTAAAGTTACTGTTCTTAACATATTTTTCCTTGTTTCCTATCCTCACTGGGCAATTTTCCCTGTAGGAGCCCCGGGGCTTATAGCATCCTACTTTTTTCGACTAGGGTTGTAGCTTAGATGATAATAATAATAATAATAATAATAATAATAATAATAATAATAATAATAATAATAATCGATAACAGATGGGCAATTTTCCCTGTAGGAGCCCCTGGCCTTATATCATCCTGCTTTTTCAACTAGGGTTGTAGCTTAGCTAATAATAATAATAATAATAATAATAATAATAATAATAATAATAATAATAATAATAATAATCAATAACAGATGGTTTACTTTAACCACCTTTCCTAGTTTTTTCATGTGTAGTACCTGGAAAAGTATTTCGACTCCTAACACTTAATAGTCTGCGAGTGTGTTCTCTACCTTTGCTTCTCTACCTTATATTTTATCTCCTTGCATTGCAATCTATATTATTTCAACTGTACAGCTATACTGTTTACATTTTGTACATCAAAAAGATAGATTAATTCAATATGGATGGGTGCATAAGTGAATATATGTTGAATTATATTGTTCTTATGTTTCAGCTTTCAATAATACACGAATAACATAATTCCTCCCGCAGAAATTATGAAATAAATATAGGGAATGTGCATCAAAGAGAGGGATCGCATAGCTTATTCTGGCTATATATCATGGATTTTGGTGAAGCCTTCTGTTGTATCCATTCAGTATTATTTGTTTGAACTGTGAATAAGGTTGGTGCATATCAACTATATCAAAGAAAAAATAGAGGGGCACTCAATAGAGAGCATGCCTTCGCCACGTCAACCAGTATTATTTTGCTCTTTACTCCACTTCGCACTTGTACTTCGATGTATTTTCTTCAAAATCTAATGAATTTGTCCTTGGTCTTACTCCACGAGTTCACCAAGTTTTGTTTGAAATTTGTTTATTATTTGTCATAACATTGTTCAGAAAGAAAAAAAAAAAATAAATAAATAAATAAAAAATAAAATAAAAAATTACTTTTTACTTAACATTGCGATTATTTTCCAAGTACTGCTGCGTACTTGTACTTTGATGTACTTTATCCAAAATGTTACAGATTCATACTTGAGTCATACCCAACATGACTACCAAGTTTAGTCAAAATCGGCACAGTGGTTTTTGTGTAAAGTTGCTCACAAACAAACAGACGTCGTTAGGGGTGAACACATTACCCTTCGCAAAATCTTCGATTTTGGCAGAGGCATCAATACTTCTTGTAAGACACTACGTTGCAGATCTTGTTAAGGGTTTCAATAGACCTAGTTATACTCTGTACCCGATCTTTTGTTTATGATTCCTGTACCTGCAGAAATAGATCGTCCAAAGCATA
>NC_090765.1:32752566-32770066 GCF_036898095.1 Palaemon carinicauda
CAAAAATAAGGTTCATAACGAACGAACTGAGGAAAATATCCAAAATAATTAAGTCGTCTGAAACTAGACAGAAAAAAAATAAAAAAAAACAAAAAATAAAATAAAATAAAAAATACAAAAAAAAACATTAAAAATAATAAACCCCCCAAAATTTAAAAATAAAAAAAAAATGATTTTTTAGATTCGGAATATTTTTAATTTTTTTAGCAAAAGGAATATATTTTTTTTATTTTATTTTGTGAAAGGAATATTATTTTATATTTTGTAAGAGGAATATATTTTTATGTTATTTTGTGGAAGGAATATTATTTTTTATTTCATAGCGACGTCGCATATTTTGTAAAAGAAATATACCGGTATTTTTATTTTTGTGAAAGGAATATTATTTTTAAATCATTCCTTTTTTAGGTTTAAGGATGCCAGGCTTAACTGCCTAGGCTTATGATGAATGGCTTAACTGCCTGGCATATTTTTTTTTTTTTTTTAGGTTTAAGGATGCCAGGCTTAAATCCCTAAGCTAATGATGCTTGTCTAAACTGCCTGGCATATTTTTTTTTTTAGGTTTAAGGATGCCAGGTTTAACTGCCTAGCCTAATGATGCTTCGCTTACCTGCAGGGCATATTGATGCTTGGCTTAACTGCTTGACAAAATTATGCTTGGCTTAACTGCCTGGCCTGGAGATTTCTGGCCTAACTGGTTTAATGAGGCTTGGCTTAACTGACTGGCGAAATGATGCTTGGCTTAACTGCAAGACCTAATGATGCTTGGCTTATCTGCCTGGCCTTATGATGCTTGGCTTAACTGCCTGGCCTATGAGGCTTGGCTTAACTGCCTGGCCTATGAGGCTTGACTTACCTGCCTGGCCTAAGAATGTTTGGCTTAAATACCTGACCTAATGAGGCTTGGCTTAACTGCCTGGCCTAATAATGCTTGGCTTAACTCCCTGACCTAATAATGCTTGGCTTAACTCCCTGATCTAATAATGCTTGGCTTAACTGTTTGGCCTAATGATGCTTGGCTTAACTGTCTGGCCTAATGATGCTTGGCTTAACTGTCTGGCCTAATAATGCTTGGCTTAACTGCCTGACCTAATGATGCTTGGCTTAACTGCCTGGCCTAATGATGCTTGGCTTAACTGCCTGGTCTAATAATGCTTGGCTTAACTGCCTGGCCTAAGAATGCTTGGCTTAACTGCCTGGCTTGAATGTCTGGCCTAATAATGATTGATTTAAATGTCTGACCTAATAATGATTGGCTTAAATGCCTGGCCTAATGGTGCTTGGCTTAACTGCCTTTGCTAAAGTTGTTTGGCTCAACTGACAGGGCTAAGGCTGTTTGGCTTAACTACTTTGTCTGAGGGCGTATGGCTTAACTGCCTGGCCTAAGGGTGTTGGCTGACCTGCCCTATCTAGGAAGGTTTGGCTTAACTACCTGGTCTATGTGTGGCTGAACTGTCCGGAAAAAAACCGAAACGCTTAACTAGCTGGCCAAAGAAGAAGGGCCTAGGTGACTGGACTAAAAATGTCTGGCATGAACGCGTGGACTAGGGATGTTTGGCTTACCTGATTTGTATAGGGGTGCGAGGCTTAACTGTCTGGGTTAAGGTTGTATGGCTTAAATGCCTTGCCTTAGGAACTATGGCTTAGAGGCCATGCCTAAGGAAGTTTTGCGAAACTGCCTCAGCTAAGAATGTTTGGCTTAACTGACTGGCCTAAGAATGTTTGGCTTAACTATCTGGGCTAAGGAGGGATGGCTTCACTACCTGGCATAGAGATGCTTGTCTTAACTGCCTGGCCTGATAATGCTTGAGTTAACATGATTGCATAAAAATGCTTGCCTTGGATACCTGGCATAAAGAAGCTTGCCTTAAATGCCTGGCATAAGGATGCTTGCCTTAAATATCTGGCACAATTATGCTTGCCTTTGCCAAGCCTAATCATGTTTGGCATAACTGCAGAGCCTAATAATGAATGGCTTAAATGCCTGGCCTTAAAATAAATGGCTTAAATGCCTGGCCTTAAAATAAATGGCTT
Source organism: Palaemon carinicauda (assembly GCF_036898095.1). Lineage (NCBI taxonomy): Eukaryota > Metazoa > Arthropoda > Malacostraca > Decapoda > Palaemonidae > Palaemon > Palaemon carinicauda. Next base: position 32,754,601 of record NC_090765.1, read on the forward strand.
AAATGCCTGGCCTTATAATGAATGGCCTGAAAGCCTAGTCTTAGTATGAATTGTTTAAATGCCTGACCTTATAAGGATTGGCTTAAAAGCCTAGCCTTATGAAGAAAGGCTTAAATGCCCTGCCTTATAATGATTGGCTGAAATGATTGGCCTTAGTATGAATGGCTTAAATGCCTAGCCTCATAATGAAAGGCTTAAATGGCTGGTCTAAAGATGAATGGCTTAAATGCCTAAACTTATAATGATTGGCTGAAATGATTGGCCTTAATATGAATGGCTTAAATGCCTAGCCGTATAATGAAAGGCTTAAATGCCTAGCCATATAATGATTGGCTGAAATGATTGGCCTTAGTATAAATGGCTTAAATTCCTAGCCTCATAATGAAAGGCTTAAATGGCTGGTCTAAAGATGAATGGCTGAAATGCCTAGCCTTATAATGATTGGCTGATATGATTGGCCTTAGTATGAATGGCTTAAATGCCTAGCCTTATAATGAAAGGCTTGAATGGCTGGTTCAAAGATGAATGGCTTAAATGCCTAGCCTTATAATGATTGGCCATAGTATGAATGGCTTAAATGCCTAGCCTCATATTGAAAGGCTTAAATGGCTGGTCTAAATATGAATGGCTTAAATGCCTAGCCTTAAAATGATTGATTGGCTGAAATGATTGGCCTTAGAATGAAAGGCTTAAATGCCTAGCCTTATAATGAAAGGATTAAATGGCTGGTCTAAAGATGAATGGCTTAAATGCCTAGCCTTATAATGATTGGCCTTAGTATGAATGGCTTAAATGCCTAGCCTCATATTGAAAGGCTTAAATGGCTGGTCTAAAGACGAATGGCTTAAATGGCTGGTCTAAAGATGAATGGCTTAAATGCCTAGCCTTATAATAATTGGCTGAAATGATTGGCCTTAGAATGAAAGGCTTAAATGCCTAGCCTTATAATGAAAGGATCAAATGGCTGGTCTAAAGATGAATGGCTGAAATGCCTAGCCTCATAATGAAAGGCTTAGAAGCCTGGCCTTCAGACGTATGGCTTAAATGCCTGGCTTTGGGATGAATGGCATAAATGCCTGACCTTAAAACGAATGGCTAAAAGCCGGCCCTTAAAATAAATGGCTTAAATGCCTGGCCTTATAATGAATGGCCTAAAAGCCTGGCCTTAGGATGGATGGCTTTAGGAAAGGGTCGTGGGAACCAAGCCTGCACATATAGAAGTAGGCAAAACCCACCTGATGAGCCCTTAGGTCTGGGCGAAACCCTTAAGTAAGTCACAGTTATAGTAATAGTGGTAGTAGTATGTATGTAGGAAATCAATATGTATGTATTCATGCATATATATATATATATATATATATATATATATATATATATATATATATATATATATATATATATATATATATACATATGTATATATATACAAAAAACACACACACAAATATATATATATATATATATATATATATATATATATATATATATATATATATATATATATATATATATATATATATATCCACGAAAGGAGAGATGAAAATACTGGATCCAAGTTAGTCTTATCAGCGACATAATGTGACTCACAAAGTACTAACTCAACTCAAGTCTTTTCATTTTTCCTTTCATGACTATAATGCATAATTTATGCTCATCATTCGTCAGCTATCGTAATTTTTACATACACAAACGTACGTAAACAGATAAAAACTAATTTGTTTAAAAAAATATTGGAAGCAAACAATAAGAGGTTCTCCGGCAGTGAAGTTTTTTTTTCTTTTTATTCCTTTGGTATTCGGCAGAACTCAACAAACACTGATCTTCCCTATACAGTATTATTCTGAAGAATCGGTCAACTAAATAAATGATATAATTTTTTCATTCGGTAGAAAGGGCTGTATTATTGTCGCTGTAAACATGAACACTTATTTGTATTCTAAAATTCTAAGCTAATGAGTAAAAAAGTTTAAATAGGTTGAATTATTTGTAAGAAAAAAAATATATATATAAAAAAAAAGTGTTAACATCTATGACTATTTTATTTTAAACTGGCAAACTTCAACATCCTCGTAGACAACAGTATTCTGACTACTTGGAGTTTATGTGAAAAATCCTAAGATTTTAAAAGAAAACCATTAGCTAATACTTACAAATTTTTCAAGGTAAAATGCAAAATCTTCATCACTAAATAACATTGGAATAATATCCAGTAATGTAATGATAACGCGTTTTACTTTATTATATCTTTGCTGTCTGGAAGTCCTGCTGTTATCATCATTATTATTAAGCGATAATGCTACTATGATTTTATTACCCAGACCTTAGAACTCTGGGATCAACCTGCTAATTGTTGTTCGTACTGTATCACCGATAATATTGCATATCTTATCTTTCTTACCGATGTCATAAATGTAAGATCACTGTACCCCTATTGTAACTCTGTATATGACTTTTGCTGAAATAAAGATTATTATTATTATTAAAATGGCCGCTAAACTTGGTCATCGCGTGTAAAATCCCTTTGGTTAAAACTTACTTAAAAATCAAGTCTATGGATTTAAAATCATCAAATTTAAAATAATCTTGGAAAAGTTTAAATCCTTTTCGATTTCCAATCATCAACTTGAGACCCACCTTGCAGTAGATGATATATTTACCTCCGCCAACGAAATAGAAAGGTTATGTTTTCGCCCCAGTGTGTGTGTGATTGTTTGTGAACAGCTTCCTGGCCACGATTTTAATCGCAGAGTAATGAAACTTGCAAGGATTAACTGTATGTAAAATGCTGGAAATGATAAAATTTTGGAAGGTCAAGGTTAAGGTCAAGCAAAATGTCCAATTCTCGTCCATCCATATACCAAGGCACTTCCCCCAATTTTGGGGGGTAGCCGACACCAACAATGAAACAAAACAAAAAGGGGTCCTCTACTCTCTATGTTCCTTCAGCCTAATCAGGGACTCAACCGAGTTCAGGTGGTACTGCTAGGGTGCCACAGCCCAACCTCCCACATTTCCACCACAGATGAAGCTTCATAATGCTGACTCCCCTACTGCTGCTACCTCCGCGGTCATCTAAGGCACCGGAGGAAGCAGCAGGGCCTACTGGAACTGCTCGTAATCAGCCATAATTTTGGACATCGTTGTCACAGAGACTTCAAACTTGGTTCATATTTCATAAACGCCAATTGGTACATGTTAAGGTCAAAGGTCTAGATTAAGGTCGAGAAATAAGCTGCCGTGGCGGAGGTGTGCGCTCTAATGAGTGCCCCACTAGTTACCAATGTTATTCTGCAGTAAAAACAAAAAGGTAAATCAGTTAAATCCTTTTATGTATAGTATTGAATATGTGAACAAACCTTTTCCAAATTCAATTCATTTAAGTGTTACTTAATGTTTCCTCCATTTCATTCTTCTCAATATGACGTTTTCTTTAACCTAATGTCAATCACTGCTATAAAATTGGAAAAAAAATACAGTAGATTGGTAATGAAACTAACTAAAATTTTGATGCATATCTTGACATGAAACTATGAAGATGTTTATCATTTCAACAGAGAGTTATGGGGTCCTTTGACTGGCCAGACAGTACTACATAGGACCCTTCTCTCTGGTTACGGTTCTTTCCCTTTGCCTACACAGACACCAAATAGTCTGGCCTATCCTTTACAGGTTCTCCTCTGTCCTCATACACCTGACAACACTGTGATAACTAGACAATTCTTCTTCACCCAAGGGGTTAACTACTGCACTGTAATTGTTCAGTGGCTACTTTCCTCTTGGTAAGGGTAGAAGAGACTCTTTAGCTATGGTAAGCAGCTCTTCTAGGAGAAGGACACTCCAAAATCAAACCATTGTTCTCTAGTCTTGGGTAGTGCCATAGCCTCTGTACCATGGTCTTACACTGCCTTGGGTTAGAGTTCTCTTGCTTGAGGGTACACTCGGGCACACTTTTCTATCTAGTTCCTCTTCCTCTTGTTCTCCTAAAGTTTTTATAGTTTAAATAGGAAATATTTATTTGAATATTGTTACTATTCCTAAAATATTTTATTTTTCCTTATTTCCTTATTTCTTTTCCTCACTGGGCTATTTTCCCTGTTGGGGCCCCTGGGCTTATAGCATCCTGCTTTTCCAACTAGGGTTGTAGCTTAGCATTTAATAATAATAATAATAATAATAATAATAATAATAATAATAATAATAATAATAATAATAAACGGATTAAGTATAACCTTTCTTTCCAAAAGGTGCAACAACTATGAAATATTTCATAGTACTGATTGCTGATGTATGTACACAATCAATCCATTTTCTAATTGACTTTCTCTGGTCACAACAGAAAACACAAGCGTAGAAAGGTTTAAAAATAATGCCAAAAACATAGACGAAAAAGAGGCTGAATCTTATTGTAAAACCAAACCGTCCCACTGGAACTACTTGAAGAGGCTAGAAACTTAAAGAGAGAGAGAGAGAGAGAGAGAGAGAGAGAGAGAGAGAGAGAGAGAGAGAGAGAGAGAGAGAGAGAGAGAGAGAGAGAGAGAGGCGTAAAATATTCAAATGTCAGGATGAAAGAGGATCGACTTCAGAAGTTCTGAGAGAGCGAAATCTTTTCGAGGGACAAAAGTTTAGTTCTTATGTGCATCTTAATGGCCTTTGAAGATTCATTACGTAGTGATAAATTTCACCCGAAATTGTGGGTTTATCAACATACTTTCAGAGTCTTAAAGAAAATGAGTTAGCTGAAGCGAATGAAAACACAATATCTTCTACAGGTAATTCAAAATATCGTTTGAAAAACAATGTGATATGCCTTCTATTATCAAAAATCTGAAACAATACAGTTAAAGAGTGGATAAAAAAGGATAGCTATAGTCAACACATCGAGAAGTGGACGTCGTGTAAGGGCACCTGGTTTTAAACGGTTTCCTCCATTTTTCTCACATCACGGATCACTAGATTGCCTACTTTCTCCAACCTTGCTTCAACTCCTTACACTGTCACTGTAATTCTCTTTCCCTTTGTTTCTATATAAATTGGCGTATTTCCAAAATTGTATCCAAAATTAGTCTAACTTTTTTTCCACAACACCCCCAGGGTAAAATTCAGGGCATGTTTTGTGTATGAAGGTTCCCCCATCCTAAAGATGGCATATGAACTGGGGCACTCCGACGCTCATATGCCACAGGGTCCACTACCATTCCCAAGCTTCTAGCTCTCCATATAGCCACCTTAATAGCTAAGCTAAAGCAGTTATTTATAATGAGAACAAGTGCATCTCGAAGGAAAATTAAAATACAGTGTGAGGAAAATAATTTTGGAAATACACAGCGATGAGTGTAGTAAAAATTGCGATCATTCCATCCATACAACAGGTATTGAATTTATCTTTATTTTTTTTAATTTGAAAAACAGAAAAGGAAAAAAAATGTCGAATTAATATCCGCTGAAGTATTTCCCCACTGAAATCAGTTTCGCGATAATGTTTTTCGATTAATGGTTACTGCCACGAGTATCAATATATTTTTACCAATCAGAATTCCAAGAATATATACAGTGTATATATATATATATATATATATATATATATATATATATATATATATATATATATATATATATATATATATATATATATATAAACACATCTTTTGCGGAAGAAAGGCACCTGAAATAATTCCCATCTCACAACCAAAAATCTTAGCTAAGACGATTCTGCCATCCTAACCTAAGGTCAATTAGGCCTACTCAGAATCCAATATAGTTTATTGCTGCTAAACTGCCGATGGATTTTTCTCCACTTCAGACAAAATGTGTTCAAGTTATCAGTAAAGTCCTGATACCTGAACATATCGCCTAAGAAAATAAAGAAACACCGTGATTAAGGCGTTAAAAGACGAAACTATAAAGTTGTTGTATATATATTTATTTATTTCCTTTCCTCACTGGGCTATTTTTCCCTATTGGGGCCCTTGGGATTATAGCATCTTGCTTTTCCAACTAAAGTTGTAGCTTGGATAATAATAATAATAATAATAATAATAATAATAATAATAATAATAATAATAATAATAATGAGATGGTAGATAAATACCATCCAATAGTCAGTATATGAGACTATCTCCCTTCAAAACACACCTGGTTTGGGATGCATCGAGAACGGCTGATCAAATATGGCACAAATGAACTCTGTTTCATATTTAACACGGGGATGAGCGCTTAGCATAGCAACAACAAGTTCGTTATTTGGGATCATCATACTCTTCTCTCTTATCTTCTTTCTTTCACGTCTACTGTTACTATTATAAGTAACATTAGCAATTTCATTGCTGCTAATAAAAGTAATAATGGCGTAAATTAATCCTTTCGTAAAACATCTCTACAAATTAATTTTGGATACCCTTCAACCGCTCTAAATATATATATATAAACATATATATATGTATATATATATATATATATATATATATATATATATATATATATATATATATATATATATATATATATACACATACATGTATATATACAGTATATATAGTTTATCTGTTCAGCTTTAATATTATTTTCTATTTTTACCGCAACATACTATGAGACTTTTTTCGTACCCATAATTATCTATAGGGACTCTTTATTCGGTTAGAGGCTTTAAGGCCTATCTAACGTATTCCATAATAAAGTTTCCACAATAATAATAATAATAATAATAATAATAATAATAATAATGATAATAATAATATTAATAATAATAATAATAATAATAATAATAATAATAATAATAATAATAGCCATAACAATTTGAGAACATTTAATAGTTATTGAAGGCATCCTCATAAACATTTAAGGTTAGGGAGTATGCATATAAACATTAAAAACAACAAACTGGTTTTATTTTGACAGGAAAATAAGTTTAACACTACAGTGTTATCACATTTTCAATTTCAAATTTAAGTTTCGTAGTTCTTAAAAGCTATTCATAGTCAAAATTCATGTACGTAACAGAAGGTGAAGAATAACAATGAAACTCCAAGCGTGTGAACTTGAAGTAATAATCATAGAACTGCTGTATTACTAGTTTATCACACTTACTTAAGGTACAGCTACGACTAGAATAAAGTACAGTCACTCATATAAGTTGATGGATGTCCGGGTGTTTGAGAGAGATTTCTATGTCGCCCCTCTCTGGACGACAGGTGTCTGGGACCACGAAACCAGTCAAATATTTAAGTTGAATATTTGACTAGTTTCTGCTCCAAGACGCCTGTCATCCAGAAAGAGGTGAGATGAAAATCTCTCTCAAACTCCTCGACTTCCATCAACTTATATCAGTAACTGTACACAACGCCAGATGAGAGGCCCAAAAATATCTTCATCAACCAAGTGTTTAATTTATGAGTTGGGGCTGGGACCAGTAAGACCATTCAGTGGCTTATCAACTCGGGAATACGACAAAACAAAGAAGAGAGGAAGAAAGGATTGTTCAGGAAAAGTGTAGGTTACAAGAACTAACACAGAAGTCATTTTCCAACTCAGTCAGGGTCCAGTGATGAGCAACTTAAATATGCCTTTGTTTATCGAGATGCGAAGGAAAAGATAACAAGAGAGGGGGAAAGGAATGATTGATCTTAATCCGGATAGAGAGAGAGAGAGAGAGAGAGAGAGAGAGAGAGAGAGAGAGAGAGAGAGAGAGAGATCCACCTTTTTAAAGCACGGGAGGTCGAACAAAAAGTGAATGCATAACCCTTCAGTAAGAACTAAAGTACAAGACCAATTTCGAGATAATTAGTCCCGGCATATATTGCTTATTTACAAAAATTACGTGTCGAAGAAAAAAAAAAAAAAAAACCATGACAAAACGTATTCCATCGCAATTGTTTTTGATCTTTTGAGCAGCAAGTACAAACATCTTACAAAATTATGATGGGTTATTACTCAAATAATAAGGAATTAATTATCCATCATGAAATTATCATGCAACGCAAGCAGAAACATCTCGTAAATCACCCTCAGCATTAATCTCCGACCTCTTTTTGTCGCTCCACACATGCACGCACGCACAAACAAGTACAGTATTTTCAAATATATGACCCTTCTAGACGGTGAAACCAGATGGTGTTACCCTTACGAAGCCAGATATTTCAAAATAAGATTCCTAGCCCCAAGCAATCTAAATACTATCATCATCATCATCATCATCATCATTATTATTATTACATCATCATCATCATCATCATTATTATTATTACATCATCATCATCATTATTATTATTACATCATCATCATCATCATCATTATTATTATTCAATCTAAATACTATCATCATCATCCTCATTATTATTATTATTATTATTATTATTATTATTATTATTATTGTTATTATTATTATTTGCTAAGTTACAACCCTAGCTAAAAAAGCAGGATGTTGTAAGCCCAGGGGCACCAACAGGGAAAATAGCCTAGTGAGGAAAGGAAACAAGGAAAAAAAATATTTTAAGAAAAGTAACATTAAAATAAAGTTTTCCTAAATAAACTATAAAAACTATAACAAAACAAGAGGGAGAGAAATAAGATAGAATAGTGTGTTCGAGTGTACCCTCAAGCAAGAGAACTCTAACGTAAGACATTGGAAGACCATGGTACAGAGGCTATGGCACTATCACCGAACTACGTAGGTCAAAAGAACCCCAATATCTTATTATGGAACTTACATGGAGATATCAGTATTGCTGAAAAATCATAAACATAAGACTACAAGAAAATACAACATACGCTTGTATTAAAATATACTTTAACACCAAACCAGTCACTCTACCGTCTAAATACTTAACACACGGTTTATATATATATCATAGAATCTATCTGTTATTTCCAATAAATCAGGTCTCAATTTATATGTTAGACCACTTTCCATATTTTCCAAGTTTGTCATCTCAATCTAAAATATCCATACATTGATACAAAGAAAGCTGATAAATATAGTGGTATATTTTGAGACATTTCATAAAATAGAACGTAAGTGTTTAGGAAAAATATAACGAAGCTTAATGAGATGTATAATAAACTAAGGAACAAATCCATATTAATCACCAAATATAATTACTATACACAGAACCGACATATGAAAGAGACGAAAATTTAAAAATGAATTACATCCTCTTTATGGTGGTCGATGTGGTAACGTCCCTGACTGGTGAACGCCAGACTGGGGATCGAGTCCCGCTCAAACTCGATGGTTTCTTTGGTCGCTGCAACCTCACCAACCTTGTGAGCTAAAGATGGGAGATTTGGGGGAGCCTATAGGTCTATCTGCTGAATCATCAGCAGCCATTGCCTGGCCCTCCTTGATCCTAGCTTAGATGGAGAGGGGGTTTGGGCGTTGATCATATGTGAATATGGTCAGTCTCTGGACCATTGTCCTGCTTGATAGGGCAATGTCACTGTCCCTTGCCTCTGCCATTCATGAGCGGCCTTTAAACCTTTAAACCTCTAAACTATATTCATAATCCTACTGTAGGGAAGATGAATCCTCCCTTGGCGGAAGAACGACATCCTACATTATAATAAAACACACATGGTACAACAATACAAAACATCTGGCTTTGTATCAACATAAGAGGAGTCGCAAACATAGTGGAAGAACTCTAATGAAATTAAACTGGAGGAAGATGGCAAAGCTAACCAAAACATATTCTAACGATATTCTATGTAATAAATGTTACTGCAGGTAGAATGGAAACGACCATATAAGCCATTTCATTATTTATGAAAATAGAAAGTGTACAAATTATGTGTATATATACATAATAAACCTTCACATATATATATATATATATATATATATATATATATATATATATAATATATATATATATATATATATATATATATATATATATATATATATATATATATATATATATACATACATACACACACACACTCACGTATACTTATGTATGTATATATAGGCAGAGATATATATGAACACAATATACAAATATTAGTATATACATATATATATATATATATATATATATATATATATATATATATATATATATAACACGTTCATTTATATACGCAAAGGTAAACAATCTCTCTCTCTCTCTCTCTCTCTCTCTCTCTCTCTCAACGTAGGGGAGAAATTAAAGGGAGTTAAAGGACTTCATAAAGACGAAGTTTAAACGCTAAAATAATGAGAGGGGAGAAGAGGGCAAAAGAAGAAAGGAGCTAAAGGGGATTAGAAAGGAGCAGTCAACGACGACAAAGGTTAAAGAAGGGCAATTATTTCATAGAGAGAGAGAGAGAGAGAGAGAGAGAGAGAGAGAGAGAGAGAGAGAGGGTTCGTTCCACGAGAAGGGAAGATCTCGATAATTAAAAGGAAAAAAAGGTTGAATCGACACCGTCGTAGTAACAAGAGATGTTTGCTTATTATTTTGTTGGTAAAATCATTATTATTATTATTATTATTATTATTATTATTATTATTAGTGAACGCGATCCGTCCAAAATGACGGCTAAATATCTATATATGCACACACACACATGTAACCTCCTCTCATCAGGGTATGACTACTCCTTCTCTCTGTAAGCCGAGGGATGGAGAGAACTGAGCGTGAACGAAAAAATATATATATATATATATATATATATATATATATAATGGAGAGAACTGAGCCAGAACGAAAAAATAATTAAATATATATATATATATATATAGAGAGAGAGAGAGAGAGAGAGAGAGAGAGAGAGAGTCAGACACTTAACTATTAAGCTATACAGGGTAGACTACTGAAGTCACTATTTTTCATTTCATCATCAATCATATATATTTCTTGGACACTTAAAATAAGTTAAACAGTACTTTTTCAAATTATTGAATTATTATTATTATTATTATTATTATTATTATTATTATTATTATTATTATTATTATTATTATTATTATTATTTCCCTTCTCTCTTGTTAACATACTGTCCTTCGAAGAAAATGACAAAAGAACTACATTTAATAGTAAAGTAAGATTACTCAAAATATATGTTACCTTTTTATCATTATTATTAGTACTACTAGCTAAGCTACAACCTTAGTTGGAAAAGCAGGATGCTATAAGCCCAAGAGCTCCAACAGTAAAAATATAGCCCAATGATGAAAGGATATAAAAAAATTAACTACAAGAGAAGTAATGAATTACATAGAATAAAACACTTTAAGAACAGTGACAACATTGAAATAAATCTCTCATATATAAACTCTTCATAAAATATTTTGCTTTTCTTTGTTTCCTTCCCTCACTGAGCTATTTCCCCTGTTGGAGCCCCTGAGCTTATAGCATCCTGCTTTTCTATCTAAGGTTGTAGCTTAGCAAGTAATAATAATAACAATATATAAACTCTTCTTCAAATATTTTGTTTTTCTTTGTTTCCTTTCCTCACTGAGCTGTTTTCCCTGTTGGAGCCCCTAGGCTTATAGCATCCTGTTTTTCTATCTAGGGTTGTAGCTTAGCAAGTAATAATAATAATAATAATAATAATAATAATAATAATAATAATAATAATAATAAAAATAATAATAATATAAAAAGAAAAAATTAACGTCAACATGTTATCATTTGGAAAAACTGAAGAAAAAAAATTAGATAGTAGGTTACTGTCCTTCCCTCACTGAGCTATTTCCCCTGTTGGAGCCCCTGAGCTTATAGCATCCTGTTTTTCTAGCAAGGGTTGTAGCTTAGCAAGTAATAATAATAATAATGATAATAATAATAATAATAATAATAATAATAATAATATAAAAAGAGAAAAAAATGAACGTCATGTTATCATTTGGAAAAAATGAAAAAAATTAGTAAGTAGGTTACTGTCCTTCCCTCACTGAGCTATTTCCCCTGTTGGAGCCCCTGAGCTTATAGCATCCTGATTTTCCAGCTAGGGATGTAGCTTAGCAAGTAATAATAATAATAATAATAATAATAATAATAATAATAATAATAATAATAATAATAATATAAAAAGAAAAAAAATGAACGTCAACAAGTTTGCTTTTCTATCTAGGGTTGTAGCTTAGCAAGTAATAATAATAATAATAATAATAATAATAATAATAATAATAGTAATAATAAAAATAATAATAATATAAAAAGAGAAAAAAATGAACATCATGTTATCATTTGGAAAAAATGAAAAAAATTAGTAAGCATGTTACTGTGTATAACACTTCCGAATAACATCGTGCGAACATTAGGGAAATGAAAGATCCCTCTTGATTAGGCGACAAATTATGAAAACTCATAAACCAGGTGACGCTGTTAAATTCATCAATTATGTTGAGAAGATGAGATTAGAGAGAGCTCATTCATCCCAAATACCATTGCAGCAATGCTAATGGCTGTAAACGTCATAGCTTTGATGCTATTAACGATGATTGCGCTGAAAGGCAGCATGTCATTAGTATGATAATTATTTCCATAGGTCATGATTTGTACATTTACGGTTGAATCACAAAAGATGGCCTTCATATATTTAAGATTCATTATCGTTATTTCTTAGTTAGGTTCTCAAATTTAATTTGAGATTATTTATAGTTCCGTATGTATGAATGTTATGACAGATTATCAATATTTAATTTCTTTAAAACTATATGTTTTAAGACAAGACTGGCAGTTATATATATATATATATATATATATATATATATATAAATATATATATATATATATATATATATATATATTTATATATATATATATATATATGTGTGTGTGTGTGTGTGTGTGTGTGTGTGTATTCAGTATTTTCAGTGGGTATTCGAAATATCAAAAGATAACATAGAATAAAATATGGCAACTCGATTTGTAACATTTCGTTGCTTCCACTAACAAAAACACCCCTTTGCTGTCTTTGAAACGCTAAGGTTGGAGAAGGCTCCGCCCTTTTCGTAAAAGCAGTAAGAAGAGCAACACCTTTTCTGTTTTGTCATGGGGACACTAGAGACATCTGACGAAAGATTTCCCCTGAGTGTCTGCGTTCTTTTGATTCTAACTGTACATAAATTATAAATAAAAACCATGACTCACTTCGTAAGGAATGCATTTAGGTATTTTTGAGCTATGTGTATTATTCTCATTGGATGTTAGTTGTCAGAGGCTATCTCTACATTTTACATTAATACAGTCAATATATATATAAAATTTGCCAGAACATTATTCAAATATCTAATCTGAATCTGAGGTCATCGTTCTTCCCTGACATCAAAATTAGTAACATATCGCATTTTCTTGCTTTAATTGGTATTGGATTTTAATGTTCATAATCTATATATGTATATACATACATACATACATACATACATACATACATATATATATATATATATATATATATATATGTATATATATACATATATATACAAGAGAAAAAAAACCACCGCCAGAAACTCAATTGTCATCTCCATTGTCTAAAGTTTCCAAAAAATTATTTTCGCACATCATAAAACCAAAGATATTTCTAAAAGTCTGGTTCGTGTGAAATTCTCTTACTCATTTTCATAAATTTTCATCTTATAAGGTCGATACCATTGACGAGGTTTTTATCGCTATTTTATCTGCATTCAACCAACAGCTTTAGGAGAGGTTCAGCCCACTACGCCCACTCCACCCACTTTTCCAGAGCATAACTTACACCCAGCTATAGGTTTGGATATTTATTGAACAGTTATGTGTATTCATTCTTGCATGGGGTTAGGTTTTTGACGGCTGAAAATGCGTTATAAAGAAATAAATGGTTAGGGGTATATATAGTCGCTGATGTACCTTTAATCATTAATGTAAATTATATTACACACAAAAATATAAATGTGTGTATATATATATATATATATATATGCCACAAATGCCCTTTAATGCCCAATTCGCTCAGCATGGGATCACAGGTCCATAGGGTATATAACTTTTATATGTATTGCTGCACGGCCAAGGATTATAGCCTTAGCGACAAGTAGAAATAAAGATGAAAAATTTGGCTTAGCTAATTCTGCTTATTTCTACTCAACACTAAGCTTCGAATCCTTCGACGAGCAGAAGTATCTATGGCAAAAAAAAAAAAAAAAAAAAAAAAAAAACTACGGATCTATGATCTGCTTCAGTTGTGGAATTCAAAGCAAAAGTATAGCTGGTATGCTTTGAAACAAACAGTTTCCATAACTGTGTATCAAATTCGAGTCACAAAGAATTGGAAAATCCCATATACATCTGACTGCAGAGAACAGGAGAGGTTGCTGGTAATGTAACTCACTACCATATACCATATCATGGTGAAAGGGTTTGTGTATCACCATTATCAGCAAAGTTGTAACGTACTAGTCTGGGCCACCTATAATAGGTGGGTTTGCTGTGAGCGATCAGACTAAAATCTCCCACCATCACAAATGTTTATATGTATATATCTAGGAATATGCAAATGTATAAAACATCTAACATACATACACACACAAAATAAACATGTATACATATCAATATAATCATCTGTATACAAGAGTATGTATGTGGCTATGTATGCAGGGTACATGCGTATTAATAATCACAAGCATAGACGCGTATTAATATTCACAAGCAAACACCTATGGTACTTAGAATACGTTATTTCCAGAGGAACCCAAACCCTACCGACAGCCATGATTTCTGTAATTCCCCTCCGATAAGCTTTCTCCCTAAGGAATAATTAATCGAAAGTAAACTCACTCCACACGAAAACCTCGAATTGCTTAACTTAAATCTGGAATACGAAGTGGGGCTCCGAATCGCTCGCTTTCGATAAAGGTAATGCTAATCAAACATTCGTTATTGTATGTTGGATTAATACCAGAACTAATGCGAGATCGGGTAAACACCTAGTCCTATAAACTAGAGTTTCATTTTGTGTGGTCAAGATATTGAGCTACGAACGAAATAATAAATAATAATAATAATAATATCTCCTTATATCAAACTTAAATGCCCGGCTAAAAATAAATGAATAAATATATGTACACACACACACATATATATATATATATATATATGAATAAATATATGTACACACACACACACACACACACACACATATATATATATATATATATATGATACTGTACTGGTAGCAGACACAGAAGAGAAGCTTGACCGACTAGTGACAGAATTTGGAAGGGTGTGTGAAAGAAGTTGAGAGTTAATGTGGGTAAGAGTACGGTTATGAGATGTATGAGAAGGGAAGGTGGTGCAAGGTTGAATGTCATGTTGAATGGAGAGTTACTTGAGGAGGTGGATCAGTTTAAGTACTTGGGGTCTGCTGTTGCAGCAAATGGTGGAGTGGAAGCAGATGTACGTCAGAGAGTGAATGAAGGTTGCAAAGTGTTGGGGGCAGTTAAGGGAGTAGTAAAAAATAGAGGGTTGGGCATGAATGTAAAGAGAGTTCTATATGAGAAAGTGATTGTACC
>NC_090765.1:32775066-32777240 GCF_036898095.1 Palaemon carinicauda
TACCTATAAATGTATATAAATATATATTTATAGATATGCATATATATATAATATATATATATATATATATATATAGTAATATGTGTGTGTGTGTGTGTGTGTATACTGTATATAAACTGTTTTTGTAAAAAAAAAAAAAAAAAAAAAAAAAAAAAGGGGGGGGGGGGCAGAAAGTTTTGGGTACCCAAATCATTTGCATAAAAAAAAAAGAGAGTGATTTAGTATATTACAAAGGAATGTTTTCAAGTTAGAATTAGAAGATTCTAGGAAAATAAATAAAACTAAAAAAATAAGAAATCAACCAATCATTAAAAAAAAAAGTACTCGCAATAGAATACAAAAAGAAAGTTAAATTAATTTCAATGACTTATTGCCACAAGACTCCCAAAAAAAAAAAATCACAAACACATACTGTATACTGTTTAAGAAGTGGGCATCTAAAATTACTATAGGACTTAAGAACGTAAGAGTAATATGGCAATATTTCTTCTTCGGACGTTTCTTAAGCATTGTACCTTTTCATTTTATAAAAGAACTCATCATAAGAACTAAAAGCCAGAAACTATAAGACGAGCAAACAATTCAAAATGCAAACATAACAAGGCTGTTTATCACCCGAACAACTATACAAGTCTTATATTTAGAGACAACGCCATAATTTATTTCGGACAGTTATGCAAATGACGGTACATTTCAATAATCCTCAGACTACAAACCAAAACCGCTAATATCGATTTCAGACTTCAATCCGAGCCGAAAGTCTCAATCCCGCTATTGTGTACAATCAAAAGCATTAAGATGCTTAAAGATGCTTGAAGATGTATAAATGCATGCTTGCGCACGCATATGAAATTGCCTCTTCGTTTCACATCAATTAAGACAAACTTTCGAGAGAGCATTTTCTGTTCAACTTTTAACGGTATTTTTAACTTCGTTACTAAGTTTCCCTTTTGATGAACACTTAAATTATATTTTTGTTTGAAGCCAAAACTTCCTTTAATTATAGCTTTTTCGTCTTTATTTTTATATATGATACATTAGCTAGAATGCCGAAAGATATTGTTTATGACCTTTAGTCATTTAATTTTCTAGCAGTTCTTTACGTCATACAAATACAAAGTGACTTCGTCTACCTTGAAACAGATCGACAAAAGGTCTAATTGGGTGACTACTAGAAGTGTACAATTCAAAGTGCCGGTGGTGACGAGAATGAATGAAAAAATTATTTTATTTTATTTCCACCCATCTTTTTATCAACTTTGGCAATGTAATTGAAGAGATATATATGTGAATAAAGAGATGATTTAAAAGCTCAAGATAGAGACGACTGGCAAAATCTAACCGAGGCCCTTGGCGTCAATAGGCGTAGGAGGAGAGGATGATGAGGATATGTGATCAACCAGAGTAAATTCCATCAGAATCTCATCTTCCCATCCCCTAAATTCGAAAGAAAACAACCAACACCCTACTGTATAAGTCGATTAAATCATAGTCTGTAATCCCCAAATTTATCATTGAATTATTTAATTTTGGTTCAGAAAATATTTTGATACTTCGGTATTTCATGATGTTAAAAAACAATGCATTTTTTCCTTGTATCTTCCAAAGTGAGCAGCATTTTCTACCCCATATCAACCTTCTTGCTTAGAGGTCTGATAAAAAAAGGAAAAAAAAAACTAAATATGAAAAAAAGAAGCTTCAGACACCAAATAAACCCGTCACAGTTGTAAGTAGATTTATCAACAACTTCATAATTTTTTATGGCCGGCCACTAATTTTAAACTATCTCAGTCATACCTAATGGAGGAGGAGGAGGAGGAGGAGGAGGAGGAGGAGGAGGGGGGGAGGAGGAGGGGGGGAGAAGGAGGGGGGAGGAGGAGGGGGAGGAGGAGGAAGAGGAGGAGGAGGAAGAGGTATAGTGCCTATAGTCAATTTTTTTTTTAATGAGACGCATTTGCACCGACTGGCACCGGTACCCTTTTAGGCTCGGAAATGTTTCCTGCTACCTGATTGGTTGGAATTATCTTGTCCAACCAATCAGCGAGCAGGAAACGTTTCCGAGCTAAAAGGGCACCCCTGCGAGTCGGGGCAAATCTTCCTCGCTAAAAAGAATTGACTATATTTACAAGAAAGTAACGTTATTATTATTATTATTACTGGCTAAGCTACAACCC
>NC_090765.1:32777740-32780240 GCF_036898095.1 Palaemon carinicauda
GATTGATAATAGAATAACTTGTTTTACTTAACTTTTTTCTTTAAATAAGTGTTTTTGGTTTTTCTGATTTGAAATCCTTTATGAGTACATGCACATTTTTGAGTGACTGATAATTGAAATAATTTCTTGTTTTACTTAAGCTTTTTCTTTGAATAAGTGTTTTTGGTTATCTGATTCGAAATCCTGGCTTTATGAAGATAATACCCTCGACACTTTCGGTTTTGTGGTTGTGTAAGATTTTTTTTTTTTTAATGAATGTTGATTAAGTTTACATATTTGTTGATTTGTTCATTTTATTAAATAGTGTGTAGTTCAATTGTCTTGTTACAGATGTAAATGGGAGAACGTTAGGCATTTTATCGTAACAGTTGCCGGTTATTGTCTGTCATTTTCGTCAAACAGTATGGCCCCGACTAGAGGTTTATGCCTATGGTGTGTCTTAAACAGCTGTTAAAAAGTTCTTGTCAGCCAGGTTTAAAGGTGTCGTTCATGATTGGCTGAGGCAAGCGACAGTGACAGTGCCCTAGCAGGACAATACCCTAGAGAACGACCATTTGTGCATATCAGCACCCAAGCCCCCCCCCCCAAGAAAAAAAAGAAAAAAAAAGCTAAGATCAGGGAGGGAAACGCAATGAATGATGATGACTCAACAGTTAGACATATAGACTCCCCTAAATCCCAATCCCAATCTCACAAGGCTTGTGAGGTTTCAGCCACTATAAGAAGTTAACTTGATAGGTTCTCGAACTCTAGTCAAGCAGATCACTAGGCAAAGACGTTTCTGATAGGCTCTTTCCATCTAACTGTCCAGTTTATGGAATTTTACCTACCTAACTTATTCCATTATATTAACTTGATTATTTAATGCCAAACTGGCAGGAAGATGATTTGACGCCACGCTTCCTCTCCCGCCGGAGGAGTGGGTTGCAGTGCCCTCAGTTCACCTCACGATGGGCAAGGCAATACTACGAAACCTTTGGAACGTCTATTAAGCTCCTAACTACGTCCACAATTTTCCCTTATATTTCACCTCCATTCACGCTTTCTTTCTCCCTTCATGATTTCCAACTTATAGTTCATTGGGCAATAAAGGCTGTTTTTTTTTTTTTTTTTTTTTTTTTTTTTTTTTTTTTTTTCGTTCCAAAGGTTTCGTAGTATTGCGTTCAAATTCATCTTCCTGCCAGTTTGGCATTAAATAACCAAATTAATATAATGGAATAATTTTTTTTTTTTTTTTTTTTTTTTTTTTTTTTTTTTTTTTTTTTTTTTTTTTGTACATAACTATGGTTGATCCAGGTGAAAGCCTAATGAATTACACCTTCAGTGCTGGTTTTTTGTTGTTGTTTGTCTTTGTTAGTTTAATTTTTATCAGGAAAAATTCGCAAATAAAGATTTTTATTTTCTTTTTCTGAAAGATTTAGTATAAAGGTAGGCATATCGGTACAACAATGGATTAGGTTTTGGAAAATAATGCTATTTTTTTTTAAAGAATACACTTTTAAAGAAGGAGAATTTCTCAGCTTTGTTTCAAATGTTGTAGATTTCTGAAACTGATACGTTACATACTATCGTCAAAGAAATTTTTACTGACCAAACTTAATCATTACTTCTTGATAAGAATATGACTTTCAGGAAAGGTCTATTTAAGTGGTGGCGAGAAGAGGGTGTTTGAATTGCTTAGCATTGGTTGAGGTTTGTGATCATTAAACATATTTGCTAGTTTTTTTTTTTTCTCGTGTTATACTTTGTGATTTACTCTTTCCATCCGTCTTCTCATATTCCTTTAATTATTCGGCTGCTAATGCGATAAGCTAACTCCCTTTAATTCTTTTTCCAGTTTCGTTTTTTTCTCTGGGTTAAGGAAAAGTATTTTGGTTATCCAGTCCCAATAGCCTTTACATAAGAGTAATGGAATTCATTCGAATAATCTGTATATAATCCCGTAGAGGGGTTAGTTAGTCAATGCTCATCACGCATTGTACTGAAGGCATTATTGGAGGTTTACTGCTGCGATCCCTTCTGCCCTTAGCTGTACCCACTTTTTAGCCTTCTTAAATACTTCCGTTTTAGCTTCCTTCCACTTCGTTGTCCAACTTCCCTACTTAGCATTGCAGCTGCTAGATTTCTTCCCAGTATCACCTGGTTATATGGGCCAAATTCTCAAATCATTCACTCTGTTTATAGATCTTAGCAACTTTTTAGTCAGATTACTCCGCAATATCTGATTCCAATTTATATGTATCATCACACCATCATCATCAGCTGTGACTAGTCCACTGCAGGTCAAAGTCGTCAGGCATGTTCTTTCACTTGCGTCTGTTTATTGTCTTGTTATGCCAGCCTGTAACCGCAAATTTTCTTAGCTCGTCAATCCATCGTCTTCTCTTCCTTCCCTTGCTGGGTTGAAATCTCTGGGGACCCATTCCGTTATTCGTATTTCTATTTATTATCTGTCTTACTCATTATATGTCTTGCCTATGCCCATTTCTTTTCTTTACAT
>NC_090765.1:32787740-32795589 GCF_036898095.1 Palaemon carinicauda
GTACATACAGTATATATATTGTTACATACCTTGATTTCCCTTTAATTGTATTTCATTTGTTTTTTTTTTTTAGATTTTTCCTCTAGGGTGGAAATACTTAACCGCAAGTACTAATGTTCCTAAGCAGTGTATCTTGTATATTTGTTTTAGAAATTTTCTAGTAAGTAAAGGGCACATAAGAGTTGTCGTCAAAGTCGTTGGAGTCGTTATCATTGAAGTCGTTGAATTTGTTAAAGTCGTTGTCGTCGCTGTTGTTGAAGTTGTTAAAGTCATTGTCGTCGACGTTGTTGAAGTTGTTAAAGTCATTGTCGTCGCAGTTGTTGAAGTTGTTAAAGTCATTGTCGTCGCAGTTGTTGAAGTTGTTAAAGCCATTGTCGTTTAATATAAGAATCTTATTGAAGTATCTTTCGTATCTAGGCTAAGGAAGTTATGTGCATAGACGTTAAAATTGTTAAGTACGTAATCATTAGTATAATTTATAATTGTTAGTCTCGTGCTGTTGGTGGATAGTTTTACTTTGGCTCTGTTCATCATCATCATCATCATCATCATCATCATCATCATCATCATCATATTATTATTATTATTATTATTATTATTATTATTATTATTATTATTATTATTATTATTATTACTTGCTAAGCTACAACCCTCATGGCGAGAAAAGTGAGGAAAATATCCAAAATTTTATCATTTTCCCTTACTTTTTCATGTTATTTTGTTATTGCTGTCAGTTATTTGACGTTTTATGGCTATTCTTCTGTCGAATAGCTTGATTTAGCTTGATTTTATAGTTTATCCCACATGGTTGCCAATGAAAGTGTAGGTTCAGAGGTCATTTCAAGACGGGATAAGCCTAAATTAGCCGTAGGTTGTTAAATCTTATTTTATTAAGAAGCCGTTTGTGAGGTGCTTAGTAATAGAATGTGTTTAGTCACAGGATTTAGTCAAGCCATTTCTATGAGGGAATTCGACTGCTGTTGATGCTTGGCTTAATAATTAAAGACAGTCTCTAGTCTTAGATTCAGGATTTTTCAATATTAATTTCACTCATGAAAATGAAGTTTCAACATTCACTTTCTCTTACCTGTTTTTATTGAATTCGACTGCTGTTGATGCTTGGCTTAATAATTAAAGACAGTCTCTAGTCTTAGATTCAGGATTTTTCAATATGAATTTCACTCATGAAGCTAAAGATTTTCAACCTTCACTTTTTCTTACCTGTTTTTATTATAAAATCAGGCTTAGCAACGATGATGTATATTTCATTAGTAGCTATATATAAGGTAACTAATATACTCAACAGCAATACCTGCTCTTCATTTATTTATTTCCTTATTTCCTTTCCTCACTGGGCTATTTTTCCCTGTTGGAGCCCCTGGGCTTATAGCATCTTGCTTTTCCAACTAGGGTTGTAGCTTGGATAGTAATAATAATAATAATAATAATAATAATAATAATAATAATAATAATAATAATAATAATAATAATAATAATAATAATACGGGTTTTATTGGATACCCAATATCACGTCTCCGTGTACATTTAGTCGATGACGATTGATTAATCTATAGTTGTTAAAACTTCTAACAATTAAAAATAATATTTTGTGGAGGTTTACATCTCTATTGAAACTCAGCTAACCAAATAGGTACTGTAAATTATATATATATATATATATATATATATATATATATATATATATATATATATATATATATATATATATATATATATATATATATATATATATATATGTATATATATAATACATACATACATATATATATATATATATATATATATATATATATATATATTATATATATATGTATGTATATATATAATTTATATATTATATATATACGTATGTATATATATAATACACACACACACACACACACATATATATATATATATATATATATATATATATATATATATATATATATATATATAGTTTTTATAACTTTATACAAGCTGTTTCTTCACATCAACACGTTTTGCTTTGCAAGCTGTACGTGCCACTATTTTACGTGAGAAATTATTTTTGATCTCACGTGTCCCTTATGCCTTCCTTTTAACTAGTTAATTGTGTAAACCAGATAAAAAATAAGTATCTTTGCTTGTCTCTTTCCTTTTTTGGTAAAAAAAAAAAAAATGAGATAAACTGAAAATAATCCGAAGTTGCTTGAGCTATTGATGGGATAAAATTCAAACCCTTGAAATACTGAACACTATTTTTTTTTTTTTTTTTTTTTTTTTTTAGAAATTTGTGCTTTTACACTGATCTGCAGAGCCAATAAAAACAGAGATTGGTATGAAACGGGTCTTAAGAAAACAGTGTAAATGTGGAGAGTGACATGCGCCGTAAACGACTGCTATCAATTTCTACGTTGTTTTTCCTGAAAATTTCAAATGGTTTTATCATATGAAACATGACACTTTTGGGCATGGTGAAGTTTACCAGTTGTCTTAGATAATAAATTCCCAAAGTTATCTCAAAGTCTGTTTCGTTGTGTGTACACGCTTAATTGTGTAGACTTTGAATCCTAGCAAGAAATATCTCAATATGTCAAAAGATTGGTTAATCCTCGACTGATGACTTCTAGAACACCGAGTTCTAATCATGAATCCGTTGGGATCCAGAAAAATGGGTTCGAGGCTAGTATCCTCACCCATATAAAACCTGAAAAACAGGAAGGCTGTTCACTTTTTGGAAAAGACGTATTGGGTAGGCTGTACACTTTTTGGAAAAGACGTATTGGGTAAGAATATATTCTGTTATTAATTTCAATAGGTCATTATTGAAAGAAATAGTCGGGGTTTTTATACAATGTATTGGAGCCAACTTCACTGACGTGTTAGCCTCGATGAAATCTTGATGGATGGTTGGCTTCCAATTTTTGTGTTTCCAGTGTGATACTTGATATAATTTTAAGATGGAATTCGAGCGTATTATCTATTTTGAAATGAAATTCGAATGCATGTAGTTCTAGGATGTCAAAGGGACTCATGCCAAACCCTTCTCTCTCTCTCTCTCTCTCTCTCTCTCTCTCTCTCTCTCTCTCTCTCTCTCTCTCTCTCTCTCTCTCTCTCTCTCTCTCTCTCATAACATTATGCACTAGCACTTACTCTTTGTTTCGTATCTCATTTACGAAGGGCCTTATCCTAAGGTCGATCGTAAAATATCTTTCACATGACCCTTGATGACATAAGCGCTCTTTAGCCGTCACCTCCCGTTGGGCGAGGAACAATAGGTCGTCAAGAGGTGGTGTAGTGTATATTCTATCTTTTTTGGAGAGAGAGAGAGAGAGAGAGAGAGAGAGAGAGAGAGAGAGAGAGAGAGAGAGAGAGAGACGTATGTACTATATAGCAGAAGAAATTTTAATCTGATATGATTTTGATGAGAGTATCGTATTATTTTTGTTTTAATTTAAAATCACTAATTGATTTTATAAATTGTAATTTATTTATTATAATAAGTAAAGTGGTATATTCAATGCCTTGTTATGTAGTGATTGTTGCTTATTTGGTTTTAGTAACATGAGGATATTAAGAAACTTGAAACAATATTTTATGACAGTTGTGTACGTTAATTTGACCTTACGGTTACCCTTGTTGATAAATTGATATTATTTGACTTAATTTTTTTTACGTAGAGATGAACTTTTCATGATTATTATTTTATGTCGATGAATTTTGACTAGGAAAGTATGATGTAAGAATTCAGTAATGATTCCCCTTTCTTATTGCTTACTATCTGATTTTTATATCGTTCCTAAAAGTCTTTTATCCTTTTCTAATTTCAGCTTTCCCTTCTGAGTTTAGAATTCTCCTCTTAAAAGCCCTTTTCTTTATTTTCATTCACGCACTCTCTTATCACTTCCCTTCATTTCGTTTCGTTAGAAACAGCTTCATAGATTAATCTTCATATTTTTTTCAGTCTCCACATCCTTTTCTAGTCCTCACTTCACTCCGCATTCTCTACAGGTATAAACATAAAACATTAAATTGCATTATACCTCTTCAAACATCGAATACGTTTCACCCAACACTAAATTCTCATTGGCCACTGCCTACATAACAACTGAACTTAAGTAACAAGACACTTAAGATCTGCTTACATGTCGTTAGGACAATTATTTTTCGCTATACTTCGTAACGCGAAAAAATTCTATTCTCCTCCGGCTTCACACCTCCAGTTATTCTTCATATTTGCTTATACTTCACCTTATCCATATTTTTTGTCACCTTATTTTTTTCTATATAGAAGAATTTCGTCGTATTCTGTCCTTAAACTTGCTAATCTCCATATTCTTCCCCAATCACATTTAAGTTTTGAAATTCTGTATTTTCACAAATGACTTTTACCTAATCACATTGAAGTTTTAAATGTCTATGTTTTCACAAATTACCTTTACCCAATCACATTTAAGTTTTAAATGTCTGTATTTTCACAAATGACCTTGACCTTATCACATTGAAGTTTTAAATGTCTGTGTTTTCACAAATGACCTTTACCTTATCACATTGAAGTTTTAAATGTCTATGTTTTCACAAATTACCTTTACCCAATCACATTTAAGTTTTAAATGTCTGTATTTTCACAAATGACCTTTACCTAATCACATTGAAGTTTTAAATGTGTTTTCACAAATGACCTTTACCCAATCACATTCAAGTTTTAAATGTCTGTATTTTCATAAATGACCTTGACCTTATCACATTGAAGTTTTAAATGTCTGTGTTTTCACAAATGACCTTTACCTTATCACATTGAAGTTTTAAATGTTTTCACAAATTACCTTTTCCCCATCACATTTAAGTTTTAAATGTCTGTATTTTCACAAATGACCTTTACCTTATCACATTGAAGTTTTAAATGTCTGTATTTTCACAAATAAACTTTACCCAATCACATTTAAGTTTTAAATGTCTGTATTTTCATAAATGACCTTGACCTTATCACATTGAAATTATAAATGTGTTTTCACAAATGACCTTTACCCAAATCACATTCAAGTTTTAAATGTCTGTATTTTCATAAATGACCTTGACCTAATCACTTTTAAGTTTTAAATGTCTGTATTTTCACAAATTACCTTTACCTTATCACATTGAAGTTTTAAAATGTCTGTATATTCACAAATAACCTTTACCTAATCACATTGAAGTTTAAAAATGTCTGTATTTTTTTCAAATAACCTTTACCCAATCACATTTAAGTTATAAATGTCTGTATTTTCACAAATAACAATATCCCTGTTTCACCCAATCCCCGCAGCCTACCTCAGCCACTATAAATCTCCGATCCCTAGATGGCCTCCGGGATCCCTTTTTGAAGTATTAGCCAATCTTCAGCTTATGCACAAGACTCCCTCCGAGAATATTTAGTATGCGCAGCTATAACTTATGAACAACTCCATCGGCTTCTAATCATACCTCTTGAAATTACGTTAATCTCTCTCTCTCTCTCTCTCCTCTCTCTCTCTCTCTCTCTCTCTCTCTCTCTCTCTCTCTCTCTCTCTTGTAATTAGGAATCCCTTTGATGCTATCGTAGGATGGTTTAGAGTTAGGGGGAGGTATCCTTCCTTTAGATGAAATGATATTCATGATTGTCTTCTGAATTTCCTTCAAAGGATCTAGCGGCTTGTCTTCTGAATTTCCTTCAAAGGATATGGTGGCTTGTTGTCCTTCTGGACTTGTGTAGTGTGCAACGATGGACGAATGAACCGGGGCCTGATGATTTTGAGCTGGCGGGTGTTACTATGATTTGCTTAATGGTTGGTTGGTTTGCTCTTATCGATTGAGCTGGTCTTATGCCAGCAATGTCCTTGCACAAAGGAGGTTTGTAACTTCTGTAAGTGATGCGTTCGAGTGAAGATGATGTCAGATATGGGTCTTTTTGACTCGAACTACCAACCGAGACAATTTTGTTTTTTAACGTTAGCTTTTTTTGTTTTTCGTTTTAATTATTCAGTGGGAATCATTATTAAAATTTATTATCAGTTTTATCATTAAAATCTAAATTTAAACGGATATGGGTATTCAAACGGTTTGATTTTTTATGTTTTTTTTTTTTTTTTTTTTTTTTTATTGTTGCCCTTCATTGTTATTATTCATTGGGAATCATTATAAAATTAATTTTTAGTTTTATTATTGGAATGTAAATTTAAACGGATGAGTATTCAAACGGTAGTTTTTTTTTTTTTATTGTTGCTCTTCATTATTATAATTCAGTTGGAATCATTATGTAATTTATTTTTAGTTTTATCATTAGAATCCAAGTTTAAACGGATGGGTATTCAAATGGTATGATTTTTTACGTTATTTTTTTTTATTGTTGTTTTTTCATTGTTATTATTCAGTGGAAATCATCATTAAATTTATTTCTGATTTTATTATTGGATTCTAAATTTAAACGGATGGGTATTCAAACGTTTTGTTTTTTTACGTTAATTTTTTTTTTTTATTGTTGCTGTTCATTCTTGTTATTCAGTGGGAAGCATTATTTAATTTATTTTTAGTTTTATCATTAAAATTAAATTTAAATAGATGGGTATTCAAACGTTTTGTTTTTTACGTTAATTTTTTTATTGTTGCTGTTCATTCTTGTTATTCAGTGGGAATCATTATTTAATTTATTTTTAGTTTTATCATTAGAATCTAAATCTAAACTGA
This sequence comes from Palaemon carinicauda, assembly GCF_036898095.1. Taxonomy (NCBI): domain Eukaryota; kingdom Metazoa; phylum Arthropoda; class Malacostraca; order Decapoda; family Palaemonidae; genus Palaemon; species Palaemon carinicauda. Next base: position 32,794,425 of record NC_090765.1, read on the forward strand.
TGGATATTCAAACGGTTGAGAAGTACACATCTAATGGAAAAGATGAGATTGCAAACCTTAAGTCTTTGCCCCATTTTCACATGAAAAATAACCCTTGAATTATTGGTAGCATCTTTTCAGACTCTGAGGAAATACTAATAGTTTATAATGCTGAAAATGCAATATGCTATTATGTTATCCTATGTGATAAATAGAATGAGATAACTGGTGGAATAACGCTTGTTTATTTATACATTCTAATTCCTTAATGTTTGTAATTGAAGCGGCTCCTGTTTTTTTTTTTTTTTTTTTTTTCATATACTGAATAGATTAGTGATCTAGAAAAGCTAGTTACATTATTTCGTTCAATTATTTTTTTTTTTTTTTAAATGTCAAGATATATTTTTCTGATTTTACTTGAAAGTCAGAAATAGCTTCCATTTACGGTATTTTATTTATACTAAAATTCTTCTTATACTTTAATCTGTCTCTCTGTGGCATTTACATAATCATCTTTCCAAAAAAATTTTTATTTTCAATTTCATTCTTCTCTTATTCTTGTGATCTGGGTAAAGACAAATAGTCCTGTTGGCCCAGCAGAAACAAAATAAAAACTAAGAAAGTTTTTATTTTTTAATTTTTTTCATTCGTTGACACATACACATTTATTCAGATGACTACGCCATTTTATAAAGGCGAAATGAAAAATAATTTGCTCCAAGCCTGATCACTGAACTAATTAGATTAAAGATATTTCCATCATTCATTTATTCATCCAGTCATTCAAAAAATAGATCCGCTATTAGCAGCGTATTTTTCAATTGTACCGAAAAAATAGACATTATCTCGCCCCTACCCTCTGTATCCCCACTACTACCACCCCCCCTCTCCCCCAACACTCTCCCCACCCCCCTTCACTCCTCCCCCCCCCTCCCCCATGGACGAGGAGAGAATTCGAGCGCAACAAATGAAGCTTTGAACTCGTGATTAGGGATGATTTTCATTGACTTAATTATGCGATACAAATTTTTGGCCGGTGGTTTTTATAAATGGAGCCCGTGTGCAAATATTATTTATTTGTTTATTGTAAAAATTATTTTTACTTATTTATTGTATATCTGCAAGGTAGGGTATAACTATTGCACGATTCTATGAAGTTCAGTGTAAGACTGATTTCTTGGTCGGC
>NC_090765.1:32796089-32811089 GCF_036898095.1 Palaemon carinicauda
TCTGATGACTCCTCGGTGATTAGGATGACATAGGAAGGTTCGTTTTTACCTCGTGAGGTTCATTGAGGCCTAGCTTGGCAAGTTTACCCACCCTGATGCTTATGGCAAACTTGATTGACACACACTCTCTCTCTCTCTCTCTCTCTCTCTCTCTCTCTCTCTACTTTATTTCTGATAGATAACGATAAAGGGAACTAGGACTCTACCTTTTTTTGTGACTTGATGATTTGTGTTACTAAACATATTTTGCCTCCTTATATCTTCTGAGCGAAGGTGGGACATAGGCAACTTTGCAGAATTTCTTGATTTTGATTTCATGCCTACTTGCAATTTTACAACTTATAATTATATCTCAAGTATCTTATTGAGTTCTTTTGCTCTTATTCACTGATTGATAATTGTGTTCATTATTATTGCTGTGATGGGGATAATAATTTTATCACTTATGATTTTATTGATACTTTCATCTTTGTGATTAAAAAAGTAATGGTTTATTACAAATCGCTTGAAGAAACTAACGATATGGAAGGAATATGAAAAATTGAGAAGGTAATTTTCGGCTTTTTGGTATAGTGAGAGATAAATTACACACGTATCTCTCTCTCTCTCTCTCTCTCTCTCTCTCTCTCTCTCTTTATATATATATATATATATATATATATAGATATAGATATAGATATAGATATAGATAGATATAGGTACCGGTTTAGTATGTGGCCTATCTTTCGAATGTGGCCTACGAAATTCTATCTGTTTTAGTATGTGGCCTACCCTAACCTAAGCTAACCTAACCTTACCTTACCTTACCTTACCTAACAAGCCTACGAAACCAGAATAAAGGTAGGCCACATACTAAACCGGCACCTATATATATATATATATATATATACACACATAGCTACATACATACGTACAACAAATGCAGCTGTTTCTAGACCACCGCAGGACAAAGGCCTCAGACATGTCCCTATTCATGTCTGGGTTTTATCCATTTATCATCATATATGTACGTTAGATGTATGTATATGAACTCACACTCTCTCTCTGTCTCTCTCTCTCTCTCTCTCTCTCTCTCTCTCTCTCTCTCATTGAAGATGATAGATGATATTGATAATGGCTGCGAGTTGTCAGGAAACATCACAGACACAAGATTGATCATTATTGACAGACTCCTCTGGCGGTCTTCTGTCCGTCCGTTTGAATATTTGTTGCTGAGTGTTGCCTCCGGGAGGATCAGAGGAGGGAGGGGAAGCTTTGGAAAAATAAGGATGTTTGCGAGGGAAGGTTGCTTTTGAGAGAGAGAGAGAGAGAGAGAGAGAGAGAGAGAGAGATAAGGGAACAAAGCTTGTTAGGGAGAGAGTGGCAAGGAATAGTTAGAGATCTAGAAGAATAAGTTTGTGTGAAAGAGAGAGAGAGAGAGAGAGAGAGAGAGAGAGAGAGAGAGAAGGGAACAAAGCTTGTCAGGGAGAGAGTGGCAAGGAATAGTTAGAGATCTAGAAGAATAAGTTAGTGAGAGAGAGAGAGAGAGAGAGAGAGAGAGAGAGAGAGGTATAAAATCTGAGACAGAAAAACGAAAAGAAACAAAAATACGTATATACAGAGAGAGAGAGAGAGAGAGAGAGAGAGAGAGAGAGATAAGGGAACAAAGCTTGTCAGGGAGAGTGGGGCAAGGAATAGTTAGAGATCTAGAAGAATAAGTTTGTGTGTGAGAGAGAGAGAGAGAGAGAGAGAGAGAGAGAGAAGAGAGAGAGAGAGAGAGAGAGAGAGAGAGAGAGAGAGAGGGGAGGTATAAAATCTGAGACAAATAAACGCTAAGAAACAAAAATACGTATGAGAGAGAGAGAGAGAGAGAGAGAGAGAGAGAGAGAGAGGTATAAAATCTGAGACAGAAAAACGCAAAGAAACAAAAATACGTATATACAGAGAGAGAGAGAGAGAGAGAGAGAGAGAGAGAGAGAGAGTACGAAAATAAAGAAAGTTGCGAGTAACTGAATTTGATTGAAGGAATACTGACAGAAAAAGTGAAATAGGGTATACATTGTATTTACATGTAAACAATGATATTTTAAGCCCGAATGAAACGATGGTATAACGGTACCAGCACTTCCACTTTTGGTGGCCGATGTGGTAACGTCCCTAACTAGTGATCGCCAGACGGGGGTTCGAGTCCCTTACAAACTCGTTAGTCTCTTTGTTCGCTGCAATCTCATCATCCTTGTGAGCTAAGGATGCGGGTTTGGGGGAGCCTATAGGTTTGTTTATCTGCTGAGTCATCAACAGCCCTTGCCTGGCCCTTCTTAGTCCTAGCTTGGGTGGAGAAGGGGCTTAGGCGCTGATCATATGTAAATATGGTCTGTCTCTAGGGCATTGTCCCTGCTTGATAAGGCTATGGCACTGTCCCTTGCCTCTGCTATTCAGGAGTGGCGTTTAAAACTTTAGTATCTCTTAGTCGAACGGACCAGCGTTCGACACTTGGACCAGACAAGGAGGGCCCAATGGGTGCCTTCTGAATTTCAGTATGCTTCTGTTGACCTAGACCTTAAAGTATGTGCCTAGTTGTTAGTCGGATGTTGTGGGTTGTTTCTAGGCATGTGTGTGTGAGAGAGAGAGAGAGAGAGAGAGAGAGAGAGAGAGAGAGAGAGAGAGAGAAATACGCAAGTGGTAATTGCTGTCTAAAATGTATATCATCAAAATAGATATATATACAGTATATATTAAAATTCTCTCCTCTCTCTCTCTCTCTCTCTCTCTCTCTCTCTCTCTCTCTCCCTCAATGGGTGTCGTTGGACTCTCGTCCTATATTTACTCTTGAAGGTGGAGTGGATTATAAGATGACATTTTCTATTTCGCCAACTCGCGAAACCCGTCTGTCTGTTTACATTGGCGCACGAACCTTAATAGAAAAAGCAAAGCGTGATACGGCGTTTTCATTTTTCAAGTTTGTCCCATTGCATGTATGCTGCGCATTTAAAAGCTTTTTTTCATGTACTCACCGCGTATGGTAACTTGACACTATACATTATATTTATGGTTATTTATATTAGCAAATAATTGCAGATATTACTCATATTACTTTAAATATTATATTTTTAACTCTACAGTTGGTAATAAGGAAACTATCTAAGTGTTGTTATTATTATTATTATTATTATCATTATTACTTGCTTGGCTACAACCCTAGTTGGAAAGGCAGAATGCTATAAGCCCAGGGGCTCCAACAGGGAAAATAGCCCAGTGAGGAAAGGAAACAAAGAAAAATAAAATATCTTACGAACAGTAACTACATAAAAATGAATATTACTTAAACTATAAAAACTTTAACAAAACAAGAGGAAGAGAAATTAGATAGAATTGTGTGCCCGAGTATACCCTCAAGCGAGAGAGATCTCTAACCCAAGACAGTGGAAGACCATGGTACAGAGGTTATGGCACCACCCAAGACTAGAGAACAATGGTTTAATTTTGGAGTGTCCTCCTAGAAGAGCTGCTGACCATAGCTAAAGAGTCTCTTCTACCCTTACCAAGAGGAAGTAGCCACTGAACAATTACAGTAGTTAACCCCTTGGGCGAAGAAGAATTGTTCCTTAAAACGAGCTATCTAATTTTCTTTACGTTGGTGAATCCTATCAAATACTATTCGCTTATTTCTAATGGATTCACTTCAGCATTTCCAAAAGGTATAGCTGCGATTAATGTTTTCCTTATATTGAACGAAGACCATCATGACAAAGGCTGAGGAAATGGGTGGTGTTAATTGTTATAGAGTATTTCAATGCCACTGTTTTTATCAGGAACTCAAAGATTAGAAATGCTGGTGTTTCTCTGAAATGTAGAAAATTCTCCTGTTATTATATCATCAACCCTTATACTTGCTTGAAAGTACACTCGGGCACACTGTCCTATCTAATTTCTCTTCCTCTTGTTGTGTTCAAGTTTTTATAGTTTATATAGGAGATATTTATTTTAATGTTATTCTAAACTATTTATTTTTTCCTTGTTTCCTTTCCTAACTGGGCTATTTTCCCTGTTGGAGTCCCTGGGCTTATAGCATTCTGCTTTTCTAACTAGGGTTGTAGCTTAGCAATTTATAATAATATAATAATAATAATGGATTGTGGTGGCCGATATGGTAACGTCCCTGATTGGGTCAACACCAGACTGGGGTTCGAGTCCCGCTCAAACTCGAAAGTTTCTTTGGTCGCTGCAGCCTCACCATCCTTGTGAGCTAAGGGGGAGGGGTGGCTTTGGGGAAGCCTATAGGTCTATCTGCTGAGGCATCAGGAGCCATTGCCTGGCCCTCCTTGGTCCTAGCTTGTGTGGAAGGGGGCTTGGGCGCTTATCATATGAATATATGGTAAGTCTCCACGGCATTGTCCTGCTTGATAGGGCAAAGTCACTGCCCCTTGCCTCTGCCATTCATGAGCGACTTTTAACCTTTAATGATGCTTGAAATTAAACTTAAGAAATTATTAGAACAACTTGTCTGATGATGACGACCCAAACTGTTTCAAGACTTGCTAATGAATGGATTTAAGAGTTGGAATTCAGTGTAAGAATTTCTTTCAAAACCTTTGTCTATCTAGATACCGACCTAAAATTTGATGTTAATAAATCAGTTGTCCAGCAAGTCTGTGTAAAGAGGAAATCTTACCTCTGATATTAAACAGCGCAGGGGTTCAATTAGCATTGTATTGTACATAAACTATATTATATTCTAGCGTTTAAGAATATAATTTCATCATTGAAATTCAACAAGTAAACTGGTTTAGGGAACACGTTAGGAAGATGATCTGAGAGAGATTAAAAGACAAGGGCCACCGCCATTCTCATACTGAATTGCTGAAACGAGAATGATACCCTGTAAAAAAAAAAAAGAAAAAAAAATACTCATTAATGTCTTTATACGCCCTCATAAGAGACCCTCACCCCTGACAAATAATTCGCCATTCACTCCTTATCTTTCTAATAGAGGCATTAATTAAGAATCTTTGCAACCACCTTTTAGTCTTTCACTAAACCTGGTTGAACTTGAGTGCTTATATGACTCAAAATTAGATTCATTGATAAATCCACTACTCGTATCTTTCTGGGCATTAAAGACCCTTTAAGCCATTCCCTGTTAAATTTTATTCATCCTCCGCTTTCTAGATCTTCCGTATATCGTAATTTTTCTCATTACTTGAGCTTCCTTTCTCCACACATAATACGCAAGCAGATCATTTTTCACTTCTAGATTAGTTTTTATCGTTACTGAACACCTCACCTCCGGGATGGAGAATTCAACAACCCCTTTACGCATTTCGACTATTACTTCCATTAATAGCATTTTCTTTCATATCTCTTGACCGTAGTATGTAACCTTTGCGATTTGCGTCTTAGTTGTTACCTTTACACAAATACGCAGAAGAATAAACTTCATTCTATCATCGTCCATATCAGTATTTACTGCATTGTTTAACCTCATAAGTTTCCTTTAGCTCACAAGTTGATTCGTTCTTATCTAACTACAATTTATGTTTCTTAGTAATTTCTATGGTTGGATTATTTCAAAACAATAATTATTTTATTCAAATCAGGTTAGTAAGTTTCAGCCGCTGAAAAGTTAACACTTACAAGGTTGGATATGGTCTTCATAGTATGTCAACCATAGCAGATCAGTGGTGGGTTTTGTTGATGAAGAATATATTGAAGCATTTCATCCTATATGGTAAATGGTACTTGCCAACGTTTTATATATATATATATATATATATATATATATTTTAAATGATAGTTTATATAATAAAAACCAATGCTAGATTCATTCTGCTAATTACATCAACTTGCAAACAGACATAAGGAAAAAATATTACTAATAGAAAATTGACATCATTTTTACAGTTCTTCTCGTTTACCGTCATTTGTAGAAACACGAAGAAAGTATTCAATAACACACAAGGGAAGGTAAATACATAAGAAAAAAAAATCAATGAAAACAAGATGTCTGCATCGCTCAACAACAATGGGCCCTCACTGCTGACTAGACGCGTCTACGTCTGTGACAGCAGGTAAATTAAACGTAATGAGCTAATTAAAGACATGGAGGGGGGTATTTGAATACACTTTAAAGTATACTTGATGCATCGGTTAGTTCGTAGGTGTATATGACTGACTGGCAATTATTTTTCTTTTGTTAACAAACAATGGTTTTAGGAAAGAAAGAATAAACTAAGCGTTTCTGGATTTGAATTATAAAACCATTATAAAAGTATAAATACAAAGATTTACCCCTTTCAGTTGGGGAAATATTCGTAGCTTTTGAATACACACAAACTCTCACTCTCTCTCTCTCTCTCTCTCTCTCTCTCTCTCTCTCTCTCTCATCTGAAATTCCTTGTGATTATCAGGCTGTTGAATATTCTTGCGAATCCAGCTATGTTGGAGTACACTTTAATCGGGGATTTCCATGTACTTTAGCCTGTATTCATACCAAATCGAGCGTACTTGAGAAGTCTTGGGTTGCTTTTCAGCAGGAACAATGTTTTTTCCTTGTATCATTTTGTGTTTGTGCAATGAAATGGATTATTTATTTGATAAACTGGAAGAGAACAAAGCATTAACGAGATTGGCTAAGATTTAGTTTTTGTTTGTTCTGGAAAGCGTCTTTATTTGATTGAGACTTCGTGTATCTGCTGTGCTTTATAAATACTTCTTATTTGGATTGAATATTTCAGGGATACTTTTACGTGGTGGAAGGATTTGTGTATTGCACTGATCAGCAAAGCTCTACTAGTCTAGGCCACCCATACTAGTTTGTTTTGCAGCGAGCAATCAGACTAAAGTCTCCCACCATCACCAATCCTCAGTGGCCAGCGTGGTGATGAAAACTATCCAAACCCAGACATGATCAAATACATGTCTGAGGCCTTTTTCCCGCAGTGGATTATTAACGGCTACATTTGTTGTTGTTTTTGTTGTCAGCACGTTTGCCACTTTGTTTCCTTTGTTTATGTTAGGGATACCTTTACGTGGTGGAAGGATTTGTGTATTGCCATGATCAGCAAAGATGTACTAGTCAGGGCTAGCCATACTAGATTGTTTTGCTTCGAGCGATCAAACTAAAGTCTCCCACCATCACCAATCCTCAGTGGCCAGCGTAGTGATGAAAACTAGCCGAACCCAGATATGATCAAATACATATCTGAGGCCTTTGTCCCGCAGTGGACTATAAACGGCTGCATTTGTTGTTGTTTTTGTTGTCAGGACGTTTGCCACTTTGTTTCCCTATGTGAATGATAATTTTGTTTGAAGCCTTTTTCATTATACTTGCTAACAAATTGTTAAAACGTGCGACCCTAAAATATTTATTGATCTTTGCATCAGTTATTTGATTTTGTGTGCGGCTAAAATGAGTGTTGAGCTACACCTGCAGTTAATTTGCAGCATAGCTGATTGTTAATTGTTTACAGAACTGTTAGTAAATTGCTTTTATATCAGAGGCTTTGCTGTTCAAGTGGTCAAAGTCAACATGGAACCACAATTAGATTTCTCTAGACTGTTTGCCTCTGTTCTCCTTTGTTATGCTGCGTCCTTTGAAATCGAAATAGGTGAGGCGAATGCTTGAATTTTTATGGTAAAAATATACATTTTGATATAAAAAGTTGAATAGCCTGTTTTATCTTTAGTATTCTATAAAAAGTCGAATAGCCTGTTTTATTTTTATTTTTATTTTTAATATTCTATAAAAAGTTGAATAGCATGTTTTATTTTTATTTTTATTTTTAATATTCTATAACAAGTTGAATAGCCTGTTTTATTTTTAATATTCTATAAAAAATTGAATAGCTTGTTTTATTTTTAGTTTTGTTTTTAATATTCTATAAAAAAGTTGAATAGCCTCTTTTATTTTTAATATTCTAAAGGTGGTGAAGTAAATTTTTGATGAATATTTAGATTAAACTTCACATATTTTCAATTTCTAGTCCTTAGTGGTATCCCTTCCTATTAGAAACGTCCCTGGCTAGCGATCTACTTGATTGGGATTTCATGTAGTGTCTGGAACCTCGTCATCCTTGTGAACTAGGGTTTGGGGTAGCCATTAAGTCTAGTGGCTGACTCATCCAGCCGCCATTGCCTGGCTTCTCCTGGTTGTAGCTTGGGCGGAGAGGGGCCTTGGGCGCTTATCATATGTACACATGGTCAGTCTTTAGGGCATTGCCACTGTTCTTTGTCTCTACCATTGGTGAAGATTTTTTTACGAATGTGAAATTTGATTAACATTTGTAATTACTTTCTCATTTAACTTTGTATCAGTTGCATACACTGTAGCGGTAGATTTATTTCTATTATTTAACTAGGTTAAGTTTTGCGTGTTATAATGTTCGATTTATTTTTGATGATCAGAATAATTGATTAATTTCATTATTTTGATATTGATACATAGGTTATGCTTTAAAACTTTTTTTTTCTTTTTTTTTTTCTTTTTTTCTGGCTATATTGTTATTTTAATGTTCACATCTTTAGGCTGTTGACCCAAGTCCAGTTAAGAAATTCGTATCACATATTTTTTCGTTAGGTCTTGCAACTAAAAAGGATTTTTTTTTTAAGTGTAAATTTATGGTGCACTTTATTTTGGTAAATTTTTACACCTTTTCTTTCACATTTTCATACATTTTGATAATCTATTATTCACATTTCTTTTATTGCTTTATTTTATCTTATGAATATCATTTTATCTTTACTTCAAAGGTTACAAGAAATATCTCCTATAATATAGTGGAAATCTCTCTCTCTCTCTCTCTCTCTCTCTCTCTCTCTCTCGCTATATATATATATATATATATGTATATATATATATATATATATATATGTATATATATATATATATATATATATTAGGTCACGCTCAGCTATCCACGCCCCTTTAGTTAGGGAGAGAGGGAGTAACCATACCCTGGTGAAAGGGTACGTGCGTATGCATATCTACCTAACTATTCAGCCGTCAATTTTAACGGGCCGTATATACTATAGTCAATTTTTTTTTAGCGAGGCAGATTTGCACCCACTCGCAGGGGGTGCCCTTTTAGCTCGGAAAAGTTTCCTGATCGCTGATTGGTTGGACAAGATAATTCTAACCAATCAGCGATCAGGAAACTTTTCCGAGCTAAAAGGGCACCCCTGTGGGTCGGTGCAAATCTGTCTCATTAAAAAAAATTGACTATAGTACTGTGTAGTGATCCCCCAATAACGGAAGATTCTCTCCCTAACTGGTATCTGTGTACCTCAAAGGGGAGAGTAAAGCCCCTGAGTAATTGATGTTCCAGTCTTCTCGAGTGAAGATATAAAAAGGAGGGATAATTCGAAGATGATGAAAATAAAAAATAAATAAAAAAACGACTCCATCGCGTAAGTGTCCAGCCGGAAGGCACAGAACCTTTTCCTAACAGCATCGAGCATCCTTTGATGCGTCGCTTGCTCAAAGAGAGGATTGGAAAGGCATCTGATGCTTTTAATGGACATATTTGCTCTGAATTCTCATGCTGCTGGTACTCCTAGCCCAAGGCGATTCTCTCTCTCTCTCTCTCTCTCTCTCTCTCTCTCTCTCTCTCTCTGTGAGTATGTTTAGAGAGAGAGCTCCAGTCCCTTCCAATGTTTACTTTCAATAAACGCAATTGGAGATTCTCTCAGGTCTTGTGCCGGGTTTATGAGTTGCAAAGTGAGTTAACTAGGATGCTAGGCTCTCTCTCTCTCTCTCTCTCTCTCTCTCTCTCTCTCAAATCTGCAAACGGCGTCCTTTTTTATTTTGAATAATCTTTACCATCTCTCTCTCTCTCTCTCTCTCTCTCTCTCTCTCTCTCTCAAATCTGCGAACTGCGTCCTTTTTTGTTATGAATAATCTTTACCATCAATTTCTCTCTCTCTCTCTCTCTCTCTCTCTCTCTCTCTCTCTCTCTCAAAAGTGCAAACGGCGTCCTTTTTTTATTTTGAATAATCTTTACCATCAATTTCTCTCTTCTCTCTCTCTCTCTCTCTCTCTCTCTCTCTCTCTCTTATGTTACTGAATATGGGTTATAGGGTGTCAATTAACAGAGAGGAAACCGGGTTAAAAATACGGACCATTCGACAAGGGTGTATTGTTTTATTCCCTGTGGCTGTTAGCTGATTGGGATTGGAAAAAAGTTTTGGGTAAGGAAGGAGAGAGAGAGAGAGAGAGAGAGAGAGAGAGAGAGAGAGAGGGGAAATGAAAGGGTGGATGCTGCAAAGCTTAATGAACGGGGATAGGAAGGTAATTGAGATGTGGATAGAGGTTTGATTGAATCATAGAGTAGATAAATTGAAGCCTTTGGTCGGACGAGTCATTGGGTGAGGCTAGGTATTGTGTACGAATTTAGTCGTCTTGAGGTATCTCTTAAGATTACATTGGATGTATGTTCGAAGTCCCTCATATTTCATTTGCTTTCATAAAATCCTTCTGTAAATGCTACGATGTGGCTTGAACTTAATTTCGGAGTTCATGGTATTATTTTGGCCTTTTGGAAGGTTGTCTTGAAGTACGGGACATTTTTCTACTTTCTTTTTTATCAGAAGTCCAGTCGTTTGCATCTTTCTCTCTCATGGAGTCTGAATGTTCCTCCCTCACGCAGTGTACTTACGCAGTACGCATTAGTAAAGGATCTTTAGGCTTCCCATCAGCACCTAGACGGACCCATTTTATAGTCTTCTGTTTTGTATCCATTATGGATGTGGTGGCTTATTGGAAACGTCCATGCCTACCGTTCTGGGGTTCGATTCCCGTTAAGCTCGATTATTTCTAGTAGTGTCTGCAGCCTTACTATCCTTGTGAGTTACGGATGTAAGTTTGGGGGAGTCATCAGAAGCCATTGTCTGGCCATTCCTGGTCCTAGATTTGGTAGAGAGAGGCTTCGGCACTGGTCATATATATATATATATATATATATGTGTGTGTGTGTGTGTGTGTTCAATCTCTAGGGCATTGTTCTGCTAGCTAGGGCAATGTCACTGTCCCATGCTTCTGTCGTTTATGGGTTGCTTTTAAACCTTAGAATCCCGTCATGTCTTCTATCTGGCTGTCGAACCCCTTTCACTTTGCATCATAGAAAAACTGCGAGATTTTCCCCAAGTTACACTTCTGCGCTGAAGAAAATTCAATAAATCAAATCATAAATCAAAGTTCCCCCTAACATTATTTGACATTCCAGTGTTCTCTAGGTGGTCCCTGCTGTATATCTGCTTGATTTATATTTATTGATATTTTTCATAAATGTTTTTCTAATAAGGGATGTTTGAAGAAAAATATTCTTACCTATTAATTTTCAGTTAATGTTTTAGTTTGCCTACTGTAGTAAGGAAAGTTCTACTTGCTGTCTTTTTTGTGTCAGGCTCAAATTTGATTATATTGGAAGATCTCTCTCTCTCTCTCTCTCTCTCTCTCTCTCTCTCTCTCTCATGAGGTTGAATTTTTATCTTGTGGTTCATATCATGCGAATTGACTCTAGAACGGGTTGGTAAATGGCAAAGGGTAAAGCAATCAGGGGCAATATTAGGTATAATGCAGCCATTAAGAGAGAGAGAGAGAGAGAGAGAGAGAGAGAGAGAGAGAGAGAGAGAGAGATATTATGAATGCATTTATGATAATAGTAAGCATTTAAAAGTTTATCCAATTTATGTGACTTTATAAACGATTAAGAACATAGATAAAAGCTAAACGATTGTATGTTCCCCGAAGAGCGAACAACATTGTACACAAACAAACAAACAAACTCAAAAGCAGTCAGGGTCTTTTTTTTTTTATTCATATATTCACACATCCGGGAACGCATCTACACATGCAGAAGGGGCCGAGCATCCATCTCCCCACCCCACTCCCCCGCCCCCAATTTCACGGTTGTCTCCCCCTTCTTACTATCATGTTTGAAACCTTAATTAAAATTCTAATATCGCCCCTTCCCCCTTCGTAGGTCGATGGTCCGTCGTTAGCATTTGCAAGGGATGTTTTCCAACATTTTCATCGGCTGGAAGAGAGTTTTCCCATCAGGGGTTATGTCTGGAATCATGGTAGAGGAGGTTCTTCTGGAATCTTTCAAGTTTTGGATCTAAAGAGCTTTTTCTTTATAAATTTTTCAAATTATGCTCGTGTCAAACTTGGCTTTAGTTTATCATCATAATAGAATTAAGTTTATTTTTTTCTTTGTATTACCATGATTTTAGTTGACTTTGTTTACCCTTTTTTCTTTGTTTTCATGGTGCGAATGTGTTGTTATTCATTTATTTATTTATTTATTTATTTATTTTTGTAATATATATTATATATATATATATATACACACACACACACACATATATATATATATATATATATATGTTCTTAATTGTGTTTTGTAATACTTTAAAACTATATTTGTATATTTTATATACAATTGCATAACAGTTTCTAATTTCATTTCTGATTTTACTAGCTCTTAAGTCTAAGCCATATCTGTTACATCTTCTCTGTTTCTCCTCGTTTCCAAAGCGTTTTGACACAGTCCGTCACGCTTGTTATTCCATCGGAGGGTTGAAATTAGCGGCCCTTATGTTACATACAATTATTTTTTTCTCTCTTTCGTTAAGGTTGTAGGTTTATTATTTTACTTGTTCATATTTTCCTTTTTCGGTTATCTTTATAGAGTGTAACTTAATTTGATAGCTCATTAAAAAAATTGTGGAATATTTTTTTTCTTTCGTTCATTTCATATGAGTACATGCACAATTTAAGTGACTGATAATTGAAATAAATTCTTGTTTTACTTAACTTTTTTCTTTGAATAAGTGTTTTTGGTTTTCTGATTTGAAATCCTTTATGAGTACATGCACATTTTGAGTGACTGATAATTGAAATAAATTCTTGTTTTACTTAACTTTTTTCTTTAAATAAGTGTTTTTGGTTTTCTGATTTGAAATCCTTTATGAGTACATGCACATTTTGAGTGACTGATAATTGAAATAATTTCTTGTTTTACTTAAGCTTTTTCTTTGAATAAGTGTTTTTGGTTATCTGATTCGAAATCCTGGCTTTATGAAGATAATACCCTCGACACTTTCGGTTTTGTGGTTGTGTAAGATTTTTTTTTTAATGAATGTTGATTAAGTTTACATATTTGTTGATTTGTTCATTTTATTTAATAGTGTGTAGTTCAATTGTCTTGTTACAGATGTAAATGGGAGAACGTTAGGCATTTTATCGTAACAGTTGCCGGTTATTGTCTGTCATTTTCGTCAAACAGTATGGCCCCGACTAGAGGTTTATGCCTATGGTGTGTCTTAAACAGCTGTTAAAAAGTTCTTGTCAGCCAGGTTTAAAGGTCGTTCATGATTGGCTGAGGCAAGCGACAGTGACAGTGCCCTAGCAGGACAATACCCTAGAGAACGACCATTTGTGCATATCAGCACCCAAGCCCCCCCCCCCCAAGAAAAAAAAGAAAAAAAAAGCTAAGATCAGGGAGGGAAACGCAATGAATGATGATGACTCAACAGTTAGACATATAGACTCCCCTAAATCCCAATCCCAATCTCACAAGGCTTGTGAGGTTTCAGCCACTATAAGAAGTTAACTTGATAGGTTCTCGAACTCTAGTCAAGCAGATCACTAGGCAAAGACGTTTCTGATAGGCTCTTTCCATCTAACTGTCCAGTTTATGGAATTTTACCTACCTAACTTATTCCATTATATTAACTTGATTATTTAATGCCAAACTGGCAGGAAGATGAATTTGAACGCCACGCTTCCTCTCCCGCCGGAGGAGTGGGTTGCAGTGCCCTCAGTTCACCTCACGATGGGCAAGGCAATACTACGAAACCTTTGGAACGTCTATTAAGCTCCTAACTACGTCCACAATTTTCCCTTATATTTCACCTCCATTCACGCTTTCTTTCTCCCTTCATGATTTCCAACTTATAGTTCATTGGGCAATAAAGGCTGTTTTTTTTTTTTTTTTTTTTTTTTTTTTTTTCGTTCCAAAGGTTTCGTAGTATTGCGTTCAAATTCATCTTCCTGCCAGTTTGGCATTAAATAACCAAATTAATATAATGGAATAATTTTTTTTTTTTTTTTTTTTTTTTTTTTTTTTTTTTTGTACATAACTATGGTTGATCCAGGTGAAAGCCTAATGAATTACACCTTCAGTGCTGGTTTTTTGTTGTTGTTTGTCTTTGTTAGTTTAATTTTTATCAGGAAAAATTCGCAAATAAAGATTTTTATTTTCTTTTTCTGAAAGATTTAGTATAAAGGTAGGCATATCGGTACAACAATGGATTAGGTTTTGGAAAAATAATGCTATTTTTTTTTAAAGAATACACTTTTAAAGAAGGAGAATTTCTCAGCTTTGTTTCAAATGTTGTAGATTTCTGAAACTGATACGTTACATACTATCGTCAAAGAAATTTTTACTGACCAAACTTAATCATTACTTCTTGATAAGAATATGACTTTCAGGAAAGGTCTATTTAAGTGGTGGCGAGAAGAGGGTGTTTGAATTGCTTAGCATTGGTTGAGGTTTGTGATCATTAAACATATTTGCTAGTTTTTTTTTTTTCTCGTGTTATACTTTGTGATTTACTCTTTCCATCCGTCTTCTCATATTCCTTTAATTATTCGGCTGCTAATGCGATAAGCTAACTCCCTTTAATTCTTTTTCCAGTTTCGTTTTTTTCTCTGGGTTAAGGAAAAGTATTTTGGTTATCCAGTCCCAATAGCCTTTACATAAGAGTAATGGAATTCATTCGAATAATCTGTATATAATCCCGTAGAGGGGTTAGTTAGTCAATGCTCATCACGCATTGTACTGAAGGCATTATTGGAGGTTTACTGCTGCGATCCCTTCTGCCCTTAGCTGTACCCACTTTTTAGCCTTCTTAAATACTTCCGTTTTAGCTTCCTTCCACTTCGTTGTCCAACTTCCCTACTTAGCATTGCAGCTGCTAGATTTCTTCCCAGTATCACCTGGTTATATGGGCCAAATTCTC
>NC_090765.1:32816089-32819896 GCF_036898095.1 Palaemon carinicauda
TATGTATATATATATATATATATATATATATATATATATATATATATATATATATATATTATAAAGATGGCAGGGAAATGACTGAAAGAAGGAGGGTAGTTAGCTAGCTAACCATGGTAGAGAAAAGTTTGGAAAGTTAAATTAAGAGTAATGCAAAGTGTGGTTTTAGCCACTATTTTTTATATAAATTTAAAATTTACTTTTTATTGTCTTAAATTTAGTATAGTTATACTATATGTTGTGTGGGAGGTTTAACGAAAGGTTTACTGATGGTGACACCCCTGAATGGCAATATGTGATTACTTATTTGGAGAGGTGACTGGAAATAATTTTGAAAGGGGAATTCTTGGCCTTGATTTAATTGATGCTAAGGAAAATAAAACCCTTACTTATCGTTGTAGATTTTTTTCAACCAGAGTTAATTACTTTATTAAAGACTGACTGAGTTGAGATTTTCTCTCTCGTTAACCTTCAAAATTTATTTTAAATCCAGAGAGTAGATCAGATAAATCTTAAATCGGTCAAATTATATTCTATAAAAGTATATTCCCAAATGGTTTTGATGTTGTTGATGTGCGTCCTAGTCCTTTTTGTCTGTTTTTATTGTGCTTATGATAATATGGAAAAAATAACTTTGTAAATATACATTTGGAAGGAACTTCTTCAGTATGTTAGGAGTATTTGCTTTATTTAGTTTTGTTACTGCTCTTGTTATTTTTATTTTTATTTTTTTTTTCAAAAAAGAATTTTGAAAAGCTCTCCATGCAGCATATCTTTACACACAAAAATACTGAGTTATTAGAATGGTGAATTTCTGAATATTAAAGAAATAATCCACATCGAAAGTGCAGTTTACACTGATGATAACATTTTTATGTTCAATCGTATAATCCAAATAATAAATTCATTCATATTAGATCGAAATATCTTCTCAAAACGGTCAGCCTTATATTTGGAAAGGTAATATAGGTAACTGAAAGTACTGCATTATACATGCATACTATTCAGGTTGAGTACTCAGGAATTTGCAGAGTATTTTCCTATTCTTAAATTAAGACAGGCAGCGGAGGGATTGATAGGGGAAGATCACTGGAGGTTTAGACAAATAAGTGGGTGAGTGAATAAGTTTATTGCGAAACTTTGCGAATTAGTTTGGAGTAAAGGTAAATGGTATAGCATTCGTGCATTTCATTGCAGTGTTCATCCCTTTCTCTCACGCTTGAGTTTTTATTCCCTTTGGTGAGCACAAATAGGTTTTCTCCCCCTTTCGATAGTGTGGAGTCATGAATTTCATCCCATATTGTGAATTGGGAGTTGTGAGTTCTCTCACATTCTATTTTTAGGTTTTGGGTAAAAGATTCTTTTCCCTCCTCCAGTGTAGAAAGCAGGATTGTTCTCTTTCTTGTAGAGTATAACAACAGTCTGTCTCCCATTCTGGATGAAAACAAAAACAATTATTTCCTTTATAGTTACTCCCAAAGAATTGTTTTCATTGAATAGTCCTAAGAAAAACAAGTTAAAAACTTGTGAATAATGAGCCGTTTACTCTTCCACTTTCATTAAAACATGCTCATTTTCAAAGTTATATTTTTAGCAGTGTTGAACAACATCCCTATCCGTAGAAATCCAGCATGACTACACATATGATACTGTTGCTCTCTTCCTATGTGTTCCCCAGTTAGAAATAAGATTGCCATATCTTAGAATTTATAGTTTTTCTTTGAATAAGTTCTGTTAGGAATTCCTTAATGTTTAATGTAATAGGGGAAATGTTTGAACTTTATGAGAGATTGCTTGAGCAACGTTGATGTACAATTTACCAGGCGATATGACTTAGTGGTTGGTAAGCAATTTTGTCCAGGTTTGTTAGGCCAGAACGTGCAATTTCTTGAATGGGAAGGTGTGATAAATCAAAGTTTGCTCATGCTGCTAGGTATTAGTATATGATGTTTAGGCATATGCGTATTTGGATATGATTTAGAGGGCGTTTTACATGAAGTTTGCGTTTGGATATGATTTAGAGGGCGTTTTACATGAAGTTTGCGTGTGATTTTTACATGTTTTTAAACCCTTTTGCAAACATATAGTGAGCTAGTATGCATATCCCATATGATAACGATTTTTTTTTAGAAAATCAATCACATCCTTAGGAAGATCATGAATGGGGGATATATTTCAATTTTGTGGTACATACAGTATATATATTGTTACATACCTTGATTTCCCTTTAATTGTATTTCATTTGTTTTTTTTTTTTAGATTTTTCCTCTAGGGTGGAAATACTTAACCGCAAGTACTAATGTTCCTAAGCAGTGTATCTTGTATATTTGTTTTAGAAATTTTCTAGTAAGTAAAGGGCACATAAGAGTTGTCGTCAAAGTCGTTGGAGTCGTTATCATTGAAGTCGTTGAATTTGTTAAAGTCGTTGTCGTCGCTGTTGTTGAAGTTGTTAAAGTCATTGTCGTCGACGTTGTTGAAGTTGTTAAAGTCATTGTCGTCGCAGTTGTTGAAGTTGTTAAAGTCATTGTCGTCGCAGTTGTTGAAGTTGTTAAAGCCATTGTCGTTTAATATAAGAATCTTATTGAAGTATCTTTCGTATCTAGGCTAAGGAAGTTATGTGCATAGACGTTAAAATTGTTAAGTACGTAATCATTAGTATAATTTATAATTGTTAGTCTCGTGCTGTTGGTGGATAGTTTTACTTTGGCTCTGTTCATCATCATCATCATCATCATCATCATCATCATCATCATCATCATATTATTATTATTATTATTATTATTATTATTATTATTATTATTATTATTATTATTATTATTACTTGCTAAGCTACAACCCTCATGGCGAGAAAAGTGAGGAAAATATCCAAAATTTTATCATTTTCCCTTACTTTTTCATGTTATTTTGTTATTGCTGTCAGTTATTTGACGTTTTATGGCTATTCTTCTGTCGAATAGCTTGATTTAGCTTGATTTTATAGTTTATCCCACATGGTTGCCAATGAAAGTGTAGGTTCAGAGGTCATTTCAAGACGGGATAAGCCTAAATTAGCCGTAGGTTGTTAAATCTTATTTTATTAAGAAGCCGTTTGTGAGGTGCTTAGTAATAGAATGTGTTTAGTCACAGGATTTAGTCAAGCCATTTCTATGAGGGAATTCGACTGCTGTTGATGCTTGGCTTAATAATTAAAGACAGTCTCTAGTCTTAGATTCAGGATTTTTCAATATTAATTTCACTCATGAAAATGAAGTTTCAACATTCACTTTCTCTTACCTGTTTTTATTGAATTCGACTGCTGTTGATGCTTGGCTTAATAATTAAAGACAGTCTCTAGTCTTAGATTCAGGATTTTTCAATATGAATTTCACTCATGAAGCTAAAGATTTTCAACCTTCACTTTTTCTTACCTGTTTTTATTATAAAATCAGGCTTAGCAACGATGATGTATATTTCATTAGTAGCTATATATAAGGTAACTAATATACTCAACAGCAATACCTGCTCTTCATTTATTTATTTCCTTATTTCCTTTCCTCACTGGGCTATTTTTCCCTGTTGGAGCCCCTGGGCTTATAGCATCTTGCTTTTCCAACTAGGGTTGTAGCTTGGATAGTAATAATAATAATAATAATAATAATAATAATAATAATAATAATAATAATAATAATAATAATAATAATAATAATAATACGGGTTTTATTGGATACCCAATATCACGTCTCCGTGTACATTTAGTCGATGACGATTGATTAATCTATAGTTGTTAAAACTTCTAACAATTAAAAATAATATTTTGTGGAGGTTTAC
>NC_090765.1:32830396-32832896 GCF_036898095.1 Palaemon carinicauda
ACAACAACAACAATAATAATAATAAAAAAATAATAATAATAATAATAAAAATATAAATAATAATAGAAATAAAAATAAAAATAAAAATACAAACAAAAATAATAATAATAATAATAATAATAATAATAATAATAATAATAATTCGATACAAAGATAAAATCAGTTTGCCATTTGTAAAGAATAACTAAATTTAACCCTTTCAAGTTTAGAGCATTCTTCCCCTCTTGAGAAGGGTTATGATTGCCTATTTAAAATCAATCCCCATTGGATGGAAATATGTAAACTAAAAATCATGTTTTCATCTATCATAGAATTCAATAAAAAATCTAATTAACTGATTTCTTTCCCGTCCATCCTGATTTTACTATAAACTAATCCATCTTTTCTTAATTATGCAGTTTTTTTTTCCGACTAAATTTCTTTCCACGTGACGTCTTTTACAAGCTAACTGGTTTAATTTTCTTAGCCAAAATATATTTACATATATTTACGATTTCTTTCCTGTTGGAGCTCTTGGGATTATAGCATCCTGATTTTCAAACTAGGGTTGTAGCTTAGGTAATAATAATAATAATAATAACAATAATAATAATAATAATAATAATAATAATAATAATAATAATAATAATGATAATAATAATGAAAATAATAATAATAATGACAATAATAATAATGACAATAATGATAATGAAAATAATAATAATAATAATAATAATAATAATAATAATAATAATAATAATAATAACAACAATGATAATAATAAAAAAATAATAATAACAATAATAATAATAATAATTATACTACCAATAATAATAAAAACAATAATAATAACAAAATTAATTATTATAATAACAATAATAATGACAATAATAATGACAATAATGATAATGATAATAATAATAATAATAATAATAATAATAATAATAATAATAATAATGACAATAATAATGACAATAATGATAATGATAATAATAATAATAATAATAATAATAATAATAATAATAATAATAATAACAATGATAATAAAAAAATAATAATAACAATAATAATAATAATAATAAAAACAATAATAACAAAATTAATAATAATAATAATAATAATAATAATAATAATAATAATAACAATAATAATAACATCGACTTTCTCCATAATCCACTTTTTTTTTATAAGACTGACCACTTCCCTCAAAACGTTTTACTTAACCAATTTCATCAATCCTCCATTTCCAACTCCCAAGTCTGACGAAGTCTAGAAAGTCTGCCCCTAAACTTAACCTTCACCAGCAAAGCCTTGGGCTTTATCTCGGCTTTCCCTAATCACTTGCAGCCTATTTAAACGGTTTCACTTCTAAAGTCTCGTGGCTGGAATCGGCTTACGAAATTAGATGGCGATTTACGGGGACAAAGTTCGAAATTCTGGTCTAATTATGCTTTGGAAAGTTCCAGCGAGTCAAGATATCACTTATTAGCAAAGTTTAAGAAAGTTTAAGAAGCAGTTCGTGGTTTCCTTCGCGGATAAGCTCTAATTAAACTTTGATAAGCCAAAGGAAAATGTTTGGCACAGATTTAGAATTTTGAATTTTATGTAATATTAGATAATATAAAAGAAACTATAGTTCTTATTGTGGCTATCATTAATATTTAAAGAAATAACCTAATGATGATGTGATTGATATGATCTATCTATACATGATTATTATCATAATAAAAAAAAAAAAGATATCAAAACCGATAACAATAATATATTTGATAAGAATATATCAAAATTAAATGAAAATGATACATTAATGTTGATAAAATAACAATAGCATAATGATGATGTAGCTGATAAGAGCTACTTGAATATGATTATCATGATAACAAAATAATTTAGATAAAACCATCAAAACTTATAATAATAATGATGATTTTAATGATAATGGTATAACATAATATAATGATAACGGTACTAAATGCCAACATAGTACAATAACATAATAATGATGCCATTGATATGAGCTATTCAAATATGATCATCATAATAATACAAACATAATATAAATAAAAATACCAAAACCCATAAGAATTATGATACATATGATAAATGTAAAAAAAAAAACAAAAAAAAACATTATTTAAAGATCAGTTTATTAAGCGAATTACTGAACTTCCGATAAAAAAAAGAGAGAAAATGTTTATTAAACGAATTACTGAACTTCCGATAAAAAGAGAAAATGTTTATTAAACGAATTACTGAACTTCCGATAAAAAAAGAGAGAAAATGTTTATTAAACGAATTACTGAACTTCCGATAAAAAAAAAGAGAGAACATGTTTATTAAGCGAATTACTGAACTTCCGATAAAAAAAAGAGAGAAAATGTTTATTAAGCGAATTACTGAACTTCCGATAAAAAAGAGAAAATGTTTATTAAGCGAATTACTGAATTTCCGATAAAAAAAAGAGAAAATGTTTATTAAGCGAATTACTGAACTTCCGAAAAAAAGAGAAAATGTTTATTAA
>NC_090765.1:32850396-32852896 GCF_036898095.1 Palaemon carinicauda
ACATTGCAATTTACACACACACACACACACACACATATATATATATATATATATATATATATATATATATATATAATATATATTATATATATATATATACAGACACATATATTTATATATGTGTGTGTGTGTTTGTGTGTATAAACAAATATACATATACATATACATACATACATACATACATATATATATATATATATATATATATATATATATATATATATATATATATATATATATACTGTATATATATATATATATATATATATTATATATATATATATATTTAGTATATGTATGTGTATATATAATATCTATACATCTATATATACACATATATATACATATATATAAGTTAAACGTGGTTTTGTTTATATAATGAATGAACATGATACGAGTACCTCTCAGTATCAAAATTACTTTACTTTTTGGAATAACTTGTATCCAAAAGGATTTGTACAAATAAGTGTACATACCTCAGCTAATATTGTATATACACACACACGCCAGCGCGCACATGCGCACACACACACACACACACACACACACACACATATATATATATAATATATATATATATTATATATATATATATATATATATATATATATATATATATATATATATATACTCAAAGAAGTAAATAATACATATAAATATCGAATTCGCCTTGCAAGGGGGATTACAGACATATCGGCTTATTCCTTTAATTATAAATATTTCTGCTAAAAACATTTATCATTAATGGAATCTCCCTAAAGGTCTGTGATCCCTTAGCAGGGCGAATTCGATATTAAAGCGTATTTGTGGCTTAATTGAAAAATTGAAAATCCACGAGTGTTAGTGGTAAGATTTTCACACATACATATACACATATATTTATACATTATATATATTTATATATATATATATATATATATATATATATATATATATATATATAATATATATACAGTATATACGTATAAATGTGTATGAGCGTATATATATATATATAATATATATATATATATATATATATATATATATATATATATATATATATATATATATATATATATACCCACAGTATATATGTAAAAATGTGTATGTATGTATGTATATACTGTATATATATATATATATATATATATATATATATATATATATATATATATATATATATATATATATATATATATTACATATATATATATATATATATATATATATATATATATAATATATATATATATACTTCCCAACAAAATTATTTAAAGAAGGGAAACCATTACACCGCAGTGGAACTATTAAATCTTCAAATTTTATGCAATAAAATTAAGGGAATTTCCGTGATTAATTACAAAGTTCTCTAATTAAGATATGAAATGAATTAATTGGCATTTTAATCCTATTTCTAATGAGAAGTAATTAATATTTCCATCGCATGTATTCAAGCTTAAACAGCTGACAGTATATCTGTGATAGTGAAATATTTATTCATAGTTATTAGTAATATTATTATTAATATAATTGAAAAGAATTAAAAGACCACAATGCCTTCATATTAAAAGGACAATAGTGAAAATTATTGTAGGATAAAATTAAAGAAGTTGAACAGCTTACAGAGAACAGATGATAAACAGATGAAGGGTAAACATTATTTTATTATTGCCTCCAGTGTTCCACTCAAGATACACTGTAAGCAGTATGTGCGGGCGAGCAGTTAGTTTGTGACCAAGAGGCCAGGTGAATGCAACAATCGTGTTTACATACAGCGACTTGCGAGCAAGAACGTCATAAAAAAACAAACATGATAAGGCATGAGCTAGCATAATAACAACAGGTTGTTCTATAACAGTACAGGGAAGAGCGAGTGATATGATAATAAAAAAAAAAAAAAAAACACGTTGCAGTATACGAGCTTGTATAAAACACGTGCCGGTACAAGTATCTTCTTATGGGGAGTTGCTTATGGCACACAAAATATGAAGGTTGTCGATACACTACTGATGACAAATGTATGTAAAAGTATCAGCTGTCAGACAGTCGATTTTTTTCTTATTATTTTCCGATAATCATAAGGTGTGAGTGCCTCTTTCAGTCTCTAAAGCCAGCCATACTACTTAATTTTACCAGGATGATATTGAATAACTTAAATTCCTTGTGTCCAAAGTTTATTAGGTTAAGGCCCTCAAAAGGTGCTGAAATTTTCGTTACTTGGTTCATAAGTTAGATTTACAGAGTTTTTTTTTCTTTAAGAAGGTAATAAAGTTAAAGTAAAACCTTAGTGTTCCTGAGTCTTACAACAGCCGTTCATTCTTATTAACCTGTTCCACTTCTTTTCCAGGTTAGACCAACTCTATTTTACTTTCTCAAAATACCACTGCATTGATTCCCTTTCTTCTAAACCCGTCAGAATATCAAAAAACTAAATTATTAATTGGAAGTACGTTACTTAAAAATACACACATCATAATTGAGTGACTTTTCCGTAAACAGGAGTGAAATTATAAAGGTC
>NC_090765.1:32869691-32877191 GCF_036898095.1 Palaemon carinicauda
GGTGGCCCGGGGAAGTCTGGTAAAACTCGCTGGTAAAGAGACTGATGTCTCACCAGGTAAATCCTCGGACATCTAGATTAGTGTCAGGTTCAGATTTCCTTTTATGGGCTCTCGTGGCATGGTTGGTTTCGACTTGGCCTTTCATTAGAAGGGGCTAGCGTTCGATCCCAAGTATGAGGTAGAAATTTATTTCTATTTGAACACTATGTTGTGTTGATATTTATCCATATATATATATATATATATATATATATACTTCACAACTAAATTATTTAAAGAAGGGAAACCATAGCACCGCAGTGGAACTATTAAATCTTCGAATTTATGCAATACAATTAAGGGAATTTCCGTTATTAATTACCAAGTTCTCTAATTAAGATATGAAATGAATTAATTGGCATTTTAATCCTATTCTAATGAGAAGTAATTAATATTTCCATCGCATGTATTCAAGCTTAAACAGCTGACAGTCTATCTTTGATAGTGAAATATTTATTCATTGTTATTAGTAATATTATTATTAATATAATTGAAAAGAATAAAAGACCACAATGCCTCATATTAAAAGGACTATAGTGAAAATTACTGTGGGATAAAATTAAAGAAGTTGAACAGCTTACAGAGAACAGATAACAAACAGATGAAGGTAAACATTCTTTTATTATTGTCTCCAGTGTTCCACTCAAGATACACTGTAAGCAGTATGTGCGGGCGAGCAGTTAGTTTGTGACTAAGAGGCCAGGTGAATGCAACAATCGTGTTTACAAACAGCGACTTGCGAGCAAGAACGTCATAAAAAAACAAACATGATAAAGCATGAGCTAGCATAATAACAACAGGCTGTTCTATAACAGTACAGGGAAGAGCGAGTGAAAAAAAAAAAAAAAAAAAAAAAAAAAAAAAAAAACACGTTGCAGTATACGAGCTTGTATAAAACACGTGCGGTACAAGTATCTTCTTATGGGGAGTTGCTTATTATAGATGGCGCACAAAATATGAAGGTTGTCGATACACTACTGATGACAAATGTATGTAAAAGTATCAGCTGTCAGACAGTCGATTTTTTTCTTATTATTTTCCGATAATCATAAGGTGTGAGTGCCTCTTTCAGTCTCTAAAGCCAGCCATACTACTTAATTTTACCAGGATGATATTGAATAACTTAAATTCCTTGTGTCCAAAATTTATTAGGTTGAGGTCCTAAAAAGTTGCTGAAATGTTCGTTACTTGGTTCATAAGTTAGATTTACAGTTGTTTTTTCTTTAA
Source organism: Palaemon carinicauda (assembly GCF_036898095.1). NCBI lineage: Eukaryota > Metazoa > Arthropoda > Malacostraca > Decapoda > Palaemonidae > Palaemon > Palaemon carinicauda. The sequence continues at coordinate 32,870,958 of NC_090765.1, forward strand.
GAAGGAAATAAAGTTAAAGTAAAACCTTAGTGTTCCTGAGTCCTACAACAGCCGTTCATTCTTATTAACCTGTTCTACTTCCCTTTTGTCCAGGTTAAACAATCTTTTTTTTTTTCTCAAAATCTCATTGATTTGATTTATTTATCTTCTAAACCCGTCAGAGTATCAAAAATTAAAATAATAAAGTGGAAGTATGTTGCTTAAAGTTATACATATCATAATTTGAGTGACAATTTTCCGTAAACAGGAATAATATTATAAAGGTCTTTCAGGTTGCACTCGACATTCACGACTCTATTATCAATATACCAACTTTCCAACGAAATATGGTGCATTATACATCCATCTCTCTCTCTCTCTCTCTCTCTCTCTCTCTCTCTCTCTGCTTAAAAGTAGATCATGAGTGACAAAAGCAGGTAACAGGTCACTAACCTTAGCCACGGTCACCAAGAGCCTGAGAATTCAACATACTTCTCTACACAAACTAGAACCAGGGAGGGCCAGGCAAACATTACTGCCATTGATTTTTTCCTCTCTCTATACTCGAATCACAACTAGCAATACTTCGTAAATTATCCATTATTCTACCAATGGGAAAAGAAAAGATATACCTGTTCTTTCAATTCTCCTTATGAAATCATATTCCTCAATGGGCGAGTTATACGTTACTAATAACACAAATAACTTTCCTATGATAAGGTGAACATAAGCTTTTCGAAATACTAAATGAGATGCAATCAGCAATAAAAATATTTAGATGTACTGTATATAAAATATTATGGCTTTGGATGATTCAATTCCGCTGGTTTCCGAAAGAGTTAATACATATTGTATATATCGAATAATAGACGAAAATAACACAAATAGGAATAAAAAAAAAGTTAAATAGATTAAGAAATACCATTTATGAAGATGTGTAAAAATATAAAAATGAATATCAGATGGCAATTATTAAAAATATGAACGGAATATTAATAGAATAAAAAAAATAGGGTAAACTGAAGGGAATAGCTACTAAAAAAAAGATGAGTAAAAATATAAAAATGAATATCAGATGGCAATTATTAAAAATATGAACGGAATATTAATAGAATAAAAAAAAAATTAGGGTAAGCTGAAGGGAATAGCTACGAAAAAAGATTGAATCAACAAAGAGATAACCAAAATGATACGTAAAGAGTAGAATGAAAATCGAGAGAATATAAACATGAGCCAAAAGAGGATCTCTGATCGAGATACAGAATGGACGAGGCAGTTTCCAAGACAAAATAATCCAAATATATATAACTATTAAATTATCACCGTAATTCAAAACCTAATCAATTGACTACTGCGACTGAAAAAAAAAAAAAAAAAAAAAAAAACACCTTTACACATGAAAGGAAAAAAAATTGTATTCACCGGTAAATTAAGACATAACTTGAATTTTTTTTTCTGTTTTATAAAAGATAAGAAAATGCTTAGAATTAAATTTAATCGTAAATAAAACCATTCCATCACCACTCAATGATCAAAACAGAATAAAAGAAAAATGAAACAATTATCTTTTTTTATCAAAGATAAAATTTTTTTTAAAGTGATCTTTAATCGTAAACAAAACTATAACATCGTCACTCAATGATCAAAACAGAATAAAAGAAAAATGAAACAATTATCTTTTTTTTTATCAAAAATAAAAAAAAATGTTTAAAGTGATCTTTAATCGTAAACAAAACTATAACATCGTCACTCAATGATCAAAACAGAAAAAAAAGAAAAATGAAACAATTATCTTTTTTTTTTATCAAAGATAAAAAAATGTTTAAAGTGATCTATAATCGTAAACAAAACTATAACATCGTCACCCAGCGATCAAAACAGAAGTACGAAACGAAAAAGCGCGTCTATTAATCAGTATCTGACGCGTATAATTACAAGGAGTGATTAACGATAAGCCACCTAAAAGGTAGCGAGATGAGAGCCATTAATCTCTCAACAGGCTGTGATACTTCAGCGTGATAACCCAAAAACCTTGCTCCCTATGGAGGTCTAACATTATAAATTAACTAAGAGGCAACTCGCTGTGCTAGATGGTCAACTAGGGTTGCCAAGTTGGCCATTATTCAGGATAAAAAAAATCAAATCTGGCCTTATTCAAATTAGTTGGGCTTTAGTAATATCATGAAAAAGAAAGTTAGGCCTTAAATACTATAATTTTGGCCTTTTTTTTACTTATGAGTTGGCCTTTTAAACCTGTGATTGATTAGAAGTTGGCCTTTTCTCATGTAGAAAACCTGGCAACTCTGAGGTCAACCTAAACCTGTTTCGTTCCCGGTCGCTTTGTCGACCCCCGTTAACCCTACCTGAACTCCAACAATAGCTGGATTAAGTTTTCTTTTAATAGTTTAAACTGATTGACCAGTCTTTGCTATTAAATTATTTGCACTAAGCATTGCATTATCCATGAGTGCATCCACTTCATGGAGATTTTCAAGCATTTTAAGCATTTTTAAGTACAAAGATTGACTGATTGATTTGAAGTTCTCTTGCGTCGTGACGTCAAAGGACATATGTTAAAATATTTTTAAAAATCACGGTTATATATATATATATATATATACATATATATATATATATATATATACACACACACACACACACATATATATATATATATATATATGTATATCTATATATATATATGAATATATATATACACACCCACTACATATATACACACAACACACATACATACATAACAAGCATACTTTAATCTCTGAACAACACAGGCAGAACCCTTGCATTCTGAAGAGGTTAATTGCAGCTATTTACGTCTCAGCAACAAGTCGTCCCTCGATAAGAACCGGACAATATTGAAGGCTTTTTAGATTTGAAGTGACAGTTCAGGTAATATTGGTGAGGAACGGTGGAGAGGGAGACGGGGGTTAAGAGAGTGGGGGGGGGGGTTTCTTCTTAAGAGGTCACTGACATCTTTGTATACATATAAGTTGAAAACCAAATATATTTCATTTTTTTGTGATATTCAAATTAACTGAATGCATTATCTAATAACCTTTTCAATTGTTTATCAGTTTTGGATAAAAAAAAACCGTGGGGTAAAAAATTGAAAACTGCATCTATTTCCCTTTTGTGATATTAAAATAACTGTATGCATTATCAAGCAACCTTTTAATTATTTATTAGATTTGGATAAAAAAAATCAAAGATGGAGTAAAAAAATTTTGATACTGACAACTATATATAAAGATAAATTGGAAACTGCATATATTTCCCTTTTGTGATATTAAAATAACTGTATAAATTATCAACTATGTTTCAATCATTTATTAGATTTGGATAAAAAAAATCAAAGGTGTAGTAAAAAAATATTTATATTATAAATAAGTTACCGACAATTTTGTATACAGATAAATTTAAAATGCATCAATTTCCCTTTTGTGATATTAAAATAAATGTATGCATTATCAAATAACTTTTCAATTATTTATTAGATTTGGATAAAAAAAAAATCAAAGGTGGGGTAAAAAAAATTATATTTCAAATAAATTACTGACATCTTTGTATACATATATATTGAAAAAAGCATATATTTCCCTTTTGTGATATCAAAATAACTGTATGCATTATCAAATAACCTTTTCATTATCTGCCAGATTTGGATCACAAAATAATCACTCATTAGATTGAACCCTTTAAATACAATATCAACTACCTCTTCAAGTTCGTTGAACCAATAAAATACAATTATACGATATATTATCAAGGTGTTCTCAGGAGGATGGGAACGATTAATCCAGAGAGAGAGAGAGAGAGAGAGAGAGAGAGAGAGAGAGAGAGATGAAAAACATCGATAGGGCATCTGCAACAAGACCAGATAAAGCAGACACGTTTAATTGCCGTAACAAGGGGGCCAACAAGGGCATGGAGGCTTTTAAATGATAGTGCTATTAGTACCGGTTCTTAACTAGAAGAAGAAGAAGAAGAAGCAGAAGAAGAAAGGGATATATATAAGAACATGGGTTTTCTGAGCTGAGGTCAATTATCTAAAATCGACTTCAGTATTTAATTCTACGGCACCTGTACAGCATCAGATCATAGTTTAATTACAGGATCAACATCGTTCCAGGCACTCGTTCCTAGGACACCTACACTCTAGGAACCAATTTCATTGTCACGTACAACTGGACACAGGAATTCTTGGCGCTACTCGCTCTGAGAAAGTGCACCCTGTAACACCCAAACTGAGCGAAGAGATCCTGTGTGTAGACTCGTTGACCACTGATGCCATCTCTCCCTACACTATCTGTTTGGTTACTCGCCGCGTAGTTAGAGTGTGACAGGGTGCACTTCCTCAGAGGGAGGTGTACTAGGAATTCCCGTGTCCAACTGTACAAGATATGTATTCGTTCTAAGATAACAATTTTAAACGGTTTCGTAAGGAAAAACATACCGTATACCACAGCCTTAAAAACACGACTACATCAGGTATTGTATTTAAATGAATAACTTCCCGTATCCGCAATACTTTCCGTATCCTGTATACACTAGCTCGGTGCTACACATTGTATGCTCCTTCTAAAAACATATATTTATACAAGATAAAGGATTTAGATATTGAATTTAAAGGCGATTTTCTTTGGTATTATCCGACTCGCGATGCCATTAAGGTAAAGTAATTGTTTACGGTTGATTGTGATAAGTCACACGGTTGAGAGAGAGAGAGAGAGAGAGAGAGAGAGAGACTGCACGCTGTTGCAAATTGAGAAAGATACAGATAGAAACTGGCAGCAGATAACGAGAGAGAGAGAGAGAGAGAGAGAGAGAGAGAGAGAAATTGTTACAATGATTTTGGATATCTCAAAGACTTTTTATCCCATCCGCGAAGACTCCATTTGCTCTTAGGTAGAACGAATTAGTTTTGAGAGAGAGAGAGAGAGAGAGAGAGAGAGAGAGAGAGAGAGAGAGAGAGAGAGAGAGGAGAGAGAGAGAGAAATTGTTACAATGATTTTGAATATCTGAGACTTTTTATCCCATCCGCGAAGACTCCATTTGCTCTTGGGTAGAACGAATTAGTTTTGAGAGAGAGAGAGAGAGAGAGAGAGAGAGAGAGAGAGAGATAAATGGTTACAATGATTTTGGATATCTCAAAGACTTTTTATCCCATCCGCGAAGACTCCATTTGCTCTTGGGTAGAACGAATTAGTTTTGAGAGAGAGAGAGAGAGAGAGAGAGAGAGAGAGAGATTGAATATATTCCTTAAATCAGAACACTTTAAAGATAGCATTTAGAATTCACAATGAGATGCAATTAGGTGAGTCACTGAGTGACTCGACAAGAACTGCCTTCAGCTTCTTTGCTCCAGGAGAGAATGACTAGACAACATTAAAAAACCCTAAGTGTCAGAGAGATCAAGGGCAAGTGGTTTTATGAATAATGCAAAGCGACTGTGTAGGTATATATATATTAATGAATATAAATTATCAATAGATGTACACAACAGGCGCACACTCCTACATATATATATATATATATATATATATATATTATTAAATTCGGAAATCACAGTGTATATCAAAATCAAACACACATACACACACACATATATATATATATATATATACTGTATATATATAAATATATATATATATTTATTCATATAAATATATATATATATATATATATATTATTAAATTTGGAAATCACAGTGTATATCAAAATCACACACACACACACACGCACACGCACACACACACACACATATATATATATATATATATAGGCTATATATATATATATATATACACACACAAACACACCATATGTTTTACCCCAGAAAGGGGTGGCACCAAAGGGAGTTCTGCATTCTGGTTTTTCGTCAAATCCTTAAAAAGGATCGGTTGTTAAATCCACGTAATTTTTCCTCGACCCGAGCAATTACAGGAGCAAATAAAAAAAAGGTCGTAATCTGGGTGATGTTTTGGGATCGAATGCGGTCCTTAAAATTCGGTACCTGGGTACAGGACCAATGAGTCCCGCCATCTGCTTTCCCACTTCTCGGAGTGGTGAGAATTTGTTTCAGTGGATTCATCCAAACCTGAGCAGGGTTCGAACTTCAGATCACGAATTGGAAGCCACGGATGTAATCGATTTAGTTTAAACATACTATTTTATATATATATATATATATATGTATATATATATATATGTATATATATATATATATATATACTGTGT
>NC_090765.1:32884691-32887793 GCF_036898095.1 Palaemon carinicauda
CCTTCTTTTGTAATATATATATATATATAATATATATATAAACACACACTTGTCCGTCTATTATATATTCCTAGAAGCAGGGGAAGGAAGGGAAAACGATGGATTGACGACCTAAGAAAATTTGTAGGTATAGACTGGCATAAAAAGACCATAAAAAAGACGCGTGTGGAATGATATGTCTGAGACCTTCTTGGCAGGCAGTGGATTAGCAACGGCTAGGTATGTGTTTGTATATATATATATATATATATATACACGAGATATACACACATATATATATATATACATATATACGAGAGAGAGAGAGAGAGAGAGAGAGAGAGAGAGATTGATTTCCCTAAAATATTAATCTAGGGTAAAAAAAAAAAAAAAAAAAAAACATAATGAAGGAGAGCTCTTCCCGTAGAGGCATGTCTAAAATTACGTGACATTTGCCACCGCACGGAAGTGATGGAATGACTCATCGAAAGGTAAACCAATAGGAAAAAAAATGAGTCACGAGTGAGGAATATTCACCGAAAACTCCCATGCGGACATGAGTAAAAAATACCCGTCTAATACTGCTTTCTTTTTACTGTATTTTTATTTTTAGTTTTACGCTGGTAAATCTTCCCTATATGATAGTGACAGGATATATATATATATATATATATACACATATATATATATATACACATATATATACATATATATATACATATATATATATATATATATACATATATATACATATATATATATATATATACACATATATATACATATATATATATATACACACACACACATATATATATATATATATATCGTTCCAGCCACGCTCAGCTCTCCTCGTTCCTCGAATACGGTTGAGAGGAAATAGTCATACCATGGTGAGAAGGGGTGCGTGTGCGTGCATAGCTATCTAGATATTTAGCCATCATTTTAGACGGATCGCGTACACTTGTATTAAAATAAAATTGGTCACTTTACACTATTACAATTAATTAATCTTTAATCAGGCACACCCTAATATTCGTGAAAAAACTCCTATAATTCTTCAAGCTAGGTGTTTGTCAACAAGTATTTACCTTGAACCGGAAGTATGGTATTTGAATAAAGGGAGGACGATAATGATTTTCCGCTGAGAACAGGACAGCAATCATAAATGTGACAGATAAGGATTCCTACAGCGTAAGAGTATATTCTAACAAGATTATTCTATCTGAATTTTATATTTTTTATGCTTCTCATCAATATTATTTACGTGTGCGTGTTTGTTTACAAATACAATAATCGTGTACATATACTGTATTATGTACATTATATATACAAATATACATACATACATACAAACAAACTATTTATACATATATATATATAGTATATATATATATTTGACACAAATCTACATCGGCTAAGCTTTCATTTGAAAAGACTAGGGTTCGATCCCAGTGTGAGGAATATATGATATACGATAAATATACACAAACACACATGTAGTGTGTAAATATATACAGTATATATATAATATATATATATATATTATATACATATATATATATATATATATATTATATACATATATATATATATATATATATAAAATTACCTTAGCATTTGAGTGGTTCTAACCTGGCATATAGGACAGCGTTCAGTCCCACGCTAAAAAATCTTGTGCCTGTTACTGGAAAAGCCATTTTGCCCTGTTGGAGAGAGCAGTGAATCAGCTATTCTTTTTTTTTTTTTTTCTATTTTTTCTTTTTAATTCAGCACGTCGCTGCAAACTTGAAGATAATGGCTGATTAACAATTTCCTAGTAGAAATCGCTACCTTCTTAACCCATTCATTGATAGGGGAGAAAGTGTATATTTTCAAATATACGTGTATATATATATATATATATACACTGTATATATATATATTTATATATACATATATATATATATATATATACTGTATATATATATATATATACAGTATATATATATATACAGTATATAATATATATATATGTATATATATATACTGTATATATATATATATATATATACAGTATATATATATATATATATAACTAGAAATGAAAAACAGGAGTTACTGCTATAATCGTAATTTAACTGCTTAATCGTAATTCCTCCACAATATGGATTCAGTAGTCCTGAGATAAACTTTATCGTTCACAAAATTTATCTTATCAGTGAACTGGACATTCCTACAATCAGGAGAAAACTGATAGCGAGCCTCGAGTGTCACTTCACACTTCTATCATACCCGATACTTAAGCCATTTTAATATTTGCACTGACGCGTTTAATTTATTGGTTGATGGATACCTTGACGTAGTGAAAAGGGTTTGCGTATCGAAATGATCAAGCAAAGCTATACTAACCCGGCCACCAATACTAGGTTGGTTTGCTGTGAGAGATCAGACGAAAATTTCACCATAACCAATACGTTCTGTCCAGTGTGTGATGGGAACTGGCCAAACCCCAGATATGAATTGACATGGTCTGAGGCCTTTGTCCTCTAACGGACAATAAATTATTGCAGTTGCTGTTGTAGGATATAAAAATTAGGGATGTCGTGACTCAAATCAAAGCCGGGTCATCGAAGTCTAGAGTAATAAGATGGCTGAATGAAAGGCTTCTAAAGTACTTATGCTTTAGTTTATCATGATCTACCATGATTTTACGGTATGGTTGGGGTACCGCAAATCCTGGCCCAATGAGTAATAGGTCGAGTTTTATTCTTGCCTTGGTTGGTGGTACTCTATAATAGAGAAAGATGGCATTCAAACCATTCAAATTCTTATCAAAGACACAAAAGTATCTATTTGTTATCTGGCAATTATAGGGCTAATTGCCTAACGTTCACTGATGTCTTTTGCATCTGCAAACCTCTTCGAAGCTTCTATTGGGGTACACAGCTTTGGGACAGAAAATTGCTGCAATCGGTTGAAGGTAACTGAAGTAAGCTTCATGAAAACTAAAGATACAAACACTCACTGGAGGACACATCAGCTTCCAAACAGCTGCACGAAAGAACTCGTTTATTAAATCGGTGAGTTGAGTTTTCTGGTAGAAATCCTGTTACTAGGATCACATAATTGGAGCATATTCTA
>NC_090765.1:32888293-32890793 GCF_036898095.1 Palaemon carinicauda
ATACTATAATTTTGTCCTTTTTTTTACTTATGAGTTGGCCTTTTAAACCTGTGGTTTGATTAGAAGTTGGCCTTTTCTCATGTAGAAAACCTGGCAACTCTGAGGTCAACCTAAACCTGTTTCGTTCCCGGTCGCTTTGTCGACCCCCGTTAACCCTACTGAACTCCAACAATAGCTGGATTAAGTTTTCTTTTAATAGTTTAAACTGATTGACCAGTCTTTGCTATTAAATGATTTGCACTAAGCATTGCATTATCTATGAGCGCATCCACTTCATGGAGATTTTCAAGCATTTTAAGCATTTTAAAGTACAAAGATTGACTGATTGATTTGAAGTTCTCTTGCGTCGTGACGTCAAAAGACACATGTAAAATCTTTAAAAAAATCATATATATATATATATATATATATATATATATATATATATATATATATATATGTATATATATATATACTGTACATATATATATATATATATATATATATATATATATATATATATATATATATATATATATATATATATATATATATATATATATATATATATACTGTACATATATATATATATATATATATATAATATATATATATATATATATATATATATATATATATATATATTATATATATATACACATGCATGCATACATACATACATATATATACACACATATATATAAATATATATACACATACACACATACACACACACACACACACACATATATATATATATATATATATATATATATATATACAATATATATATATATATATATACTCACACACAACACACACATACATACATAACAAGCATACTTTAATCTCTGAACACAGGCAGAACCCTTGCATTCTGAAGAGGTTAATTGCAGCTATTTACGTCTCAGCAACAAGTCGTCTCTCGATAAGAACCGGACAATATTGAAAGCTTTTAGATTTGAAGTGACAGTTCAGGTAATATTGGTGAGGAACGGTGGAGAGGGAGACGGGGGTTAAGAAAGGGGGGGGGGAGGGTTCTTCTTAAGAGGTCACTGACATCTTTGTATACATGTAAGTTGAAAACAAAATATATTTCATTTTTTGTGATATTAAAATTAACTGAATGCATTATCTAATAACCTTTTCAATTGTTTATCAGTTTTGGATAAAAAAAACCGTGGGGTAAAAAATTGAAAACTGCATCTATTTCCCTTTTGTGATATCAAAATAACTGTATGCATTATCAAGTAACCTTTTAATTATTTATTAGATTTGGATAAAAAAAAAATCAAAGGTGTGGTAAAAAAATATTTATATATAAGTAAGTTACCGACAATTTTGTATACAGATACATTTAAAAATGCATCAATTTCCCTTTGTGATATTAAAATAAATGTATGCATTATCAAATAACTTTTCAATTATTTATTAGATTTGGAAAAAAAAAAATCAAAGGTGGGGTAAAAAAATTGATATTTTAAATAAATTACTGACATCTTTGTTTACATATATATGAAAACAGCATCAATTTCCCTTTTGTGATATCAAAATAACCGTATGCATTATCAAATAACCTTTTCATTATCTGCCAGATTTAGATCACAAAATAATCACTCATTAGATTGAACCTTTAAATACAATATCAACTACCTCTTCAAGTTCGTTGAACCAATAAAATACAATTATACGATATAATATCAAGGTGTTCTCAGAGGATGGGAACGATTAATCCACAGAGAGAGAGAGAGAGAGAGAGAGAGAGAGAGAGAGAGAGAGAGAGAGAAGAGAGAGAGAGAGAGAGAGAGATGAAAACATCGATAGGGCATCTGCAACAAGACCAGATAACGCAGACACGTTTAATTGCTGCAACAAGGGGGCCAACAAGGGCATGAAGGCTTTTAAATGATAGTGCTATTAGTACCGGTTCTTAACTAGAAGAAGAAGAAGAAGAAGAAGAAGAGGAAGAAGAAGAAGAAGAAGAAAGGGATATATATAAGAACATGGGTTTTCTGAGCTGAGGTCAATTATCTAAAATCGACTTCAGTATTTAATTCTACGGCACCTGTACAGCATCAGATTATAGTTTAATTACAGGAACGACATCGTTCCAGGCACTCGTTCCTAGGACACCTACACTCTAGAACCAATTTCATTGTCACGTACAACTGGACACAGGAATTCTTGGCGCTACTCGCTCTGAGAAAGTGCACCCTGTAACACCCAAACTGAGCGAAGAGATCCTGTGTGTAGACTCGTTGACCACTGATGCCATCTCTCCCTACACTATCTGTTTGGTTACTCGCGCGTAGTTAGGGTTGCCAGGTGCACTTCCTCAGAGGGAGGTGTACTAGGAATTCCCGTGTCCAACTGTACAAGATATGTATTCGTTCTAAAATAACAATTTTAAACGGTTTCGTAAGGATAAACATACCGTATACCACAGCCTTAAGAACACGACTACACAGGTATTGTATTTATATGAATAACTTCCCGTATCCGCAACACTTTCCGTATCCTG
>NC_090765.1:32895793-32898293 GCF_036898095.1 Palaemon carinicauda
GGTATATTGGCTTAGAACCCTAAAAGGAAGTGATAATAATAGAGTTCTTTTAACATTATTGGATATCATTATTTCGTGAAAAGGGTTCGGATTATTGTGACAGGTATGTCATTGAATTGGGACATTTCCATTCAGGTGTTATAATTTGTTTTGTTTCATTGTTGGTGTCGGCTACCCCCCAAAATTGGGGGAAGTGCCTGGGTATATGATGATGATGAGAATACCATATTAAAGCTACTAGGAATTGGAAAATATTTCTATGTTGAGAGTAACATATAAATCTGATATAAAGTACAAACACTAACACGCACACACATACACATTATATATTCATTGCTCAAGATATTTGTGCATATATCGCAGGAATCTTTAAGAATTCAAAGGATATTAAAGAATGTTAAACCTTAAAGAATCAAAAAGGATGAAGTGATATATTTCAAAAGCTGAAGTGGGGCTGAACATGATTTAAAGGTTTAAAGGCTACTTATGAATGGCAGATGCAAGATACAGTGACAATGCCCTAGAAACTGACCATTAGTACATATGGTCAACGCTCAAGACCTCTCTCCACCCAAGCTAGGGACCAGCCAGAGCCAGTCAATGGCTGTTGATGACTCAGCAACTTAACCTACATGCTCCCCCAAACCCTCAATCCTTAGCTGACAAGGATGGCGAGCTTGCAAACACCAAAGAAGCTATCGGGCTTCTTTAGGGGTGGGAAAGGATATAATCTGTGTGTACATGTGTATGTTCACAGCTAAATATTTAGCCCCCATTTTTGACAGATCGCCTACACTAGTAACCAAATAAAAGATGGGTAATCTGATTATGATTTGCAGCAATTATTAATCCAGACAAACAATCATGATTTAGGGGGTCCAGTAGTCAGACATTATCCTCCGAAAATGCTTGTTTCACACACTAATTATCTTCCTACACATAAATCTTTGGATTCCCCCCCCCCGGGGGGGGGGTTGTTTGTTGTTTACCCCCGATTCATAATTATAATTACTATTTCACGAGGGCTGTTCATCGTTGATGTTGTAATTACCTAGGTTTCTTTCTACTATAATAAACCTCCAGTAGACTTTGTTTGTAATAAAAATAACGCGCAAACAAACAACTATAGATATGAACTAGAATACAATATATCACTCTCTTCCAAGTAATATATTTATATTTACGAGGAATACATTCGTCAGTTATTGCCGGAAACTATGAGGCTAACATAAATATCTTTTTATAGTTTGTATATGAAAGACATATTATAATATTTGATTCTAATAGTTCATTTCTTCTCTTGTAGTGTAGTAATTTATTGTTTCCTTTCTTCACTGGGCTATTATTCCCTGTTGGGAGCCCTTGGACTTATAGTATCCTGCTTTTCCAACTAGGGTTGTACCTTAAATAATAATAATAATAATAATAATAATAATAATAATAATAATAATAATAATAAATAATAATCCCAACAACTTAACAAACAAAGTAAACTTTATATTTACAAGGAAACGCCTCATAGAAGTCTGTTGAATTCGCAAAGCGGGAACATACATCAAAAGCGCCATTTTCTCGTCAGTAAAAGCAGAAAAAAAAGAGAGAAGCTGGACAGTGAAACCCTGATTTATGAAACGTCTAACGAACGCGGAACACGGAACGCTAATAGTCCCGATTTGCAACACGAAGGAACATCGCGCGTCGTCGTAAATTAACATCAAAGTAAAAGGTGCGAGGGAATTAGGTCCGAAAGTGGACCCTTAAAACGTTCCAAATTACAGCGCCCCGATGATTGCGATGTCAACACGGACCTACGCTGTAATTGATGGGGGCCAGACAACTACCAAAAACATATCTGCATATTTCACACATAAGTACAAATGCACGTTACTTCTCTCTCTCTCTCTCTCTCTCTCTCTCTCTCTCTCTCTCTCTCTCTCTCTCTCTCTCTCTCTCTCTCTCTCAACTCACAAGGAAACGTGATGCTCAGATGCAAAACAGAAAAGAAAACACCTCAGGAAAAATGAAAATATAATTCCATTACTTTCGTCTTACTTTTTTCAAGAGACCTCTTTAAGAAGTTGTAACCAGTCAGGGTTCCCTCTGTATTTTCATTCAACATGTGGTTTACGTATGTATGTATGTATACACACACACACACACACCACACACACCACACACACACATATATATATATAATATATATATATATAATATATATATATATATATATATATATATATATAAAAATTTACAGTGGGATATCCTCCACACACGTTTTCCTACAGAATTCTATTTCCGTAACTGTTATTTCCGTACAGGAATTTTGTGCCAATAACAATACTACAGTATGTATTATTATGCAAGTAACGCGAACTCTAAATTCCGTCGCCCAAACAGAATAACTGGAATTAACCTTTCTCTAAAACGTAACAATGAAAAAAGTTCCATTAACAACCCGTTCTGAAATCTAATTCTCTCTTCCATTTATTCGTTTAGGGAC
>NC_090765.1:32905793-32913293 GCF_036898095.1 Palaemon carinicauda
GGTAGAAATCCTGTTACTAGGATCACATAATTGGAGCATATTCTACATTTTTATACATCCTTAAGATAACTAACTAGCCAACCTCATTATCTGGTGCATATCTCTATGAATTTTATCTTTGATTTGTGTATCCGAATTTTCATTATGGATTTTCTAAATATTGTTGCATATGACTTTTTGTAATGTCATAAAGAGATTTCACAGCAAGCAAAGTAGTTTTATGTTTTATTTCATATTGTTTAAACTATTTTTCTATGAAGACTTTCATATTGTTAAAACTGTTTTCTTACTAATGCAGTAGCTTAATTCCTGTGTTTTTCATGCTTTCGAATTCCTAGCATCAATGTAATTATGGAGACTTGCTTGTTTATTTACAATCTCAACTATATAACAAAGAGAAAGTGTCTGGCTATATATATATATATATATATATATATATATATATATATATATATATATATATATATTATATATATATATAGAAATATATATATATATATATATATATATATATATATATATATAAATAGAAATATATATATATATATATATATATATATATATATATATATATATATATATAGAAATATATATATATATATATATATATATATATATATATACCTATACACATATATGCACACATACATTATATATATATATATATATATATATATATATATATATATATATGTATATATATATATATATATATATATATATATATATATATATATATATATATATATATATATATATATATATATATATATACAGTATATATTACGCTGAGAGGCAACCACTTGTAATCCACAATCTCCCACAAAATGCACAAACTATAGTTAAGAAAGGGGGAGGGGGTGGAAAGAGCTGAATCTGTTTGTGTACATATGTAACTAAATATTCAGACGTCATTTTTGACAGGTTGCGTACGCACTTCATTAATACCAATCAAACAATCAACTTCCAGCGAAGAACTCTCTAATGTTAATAAGGATTGTTGTTTACTTGTATTCAGTAAATGAGAGAGAGAGAGAGAGAGAGAGAGAGAGAGAGAGAGAGAGAGAGAGAGAGGAGAGAGAGGAGAGAGAGAGAGAGAGCTTTTGAGCATGATATAAAAGCACAACTTGTGCAGAGATGCATCGGCTCCGATGCACTTTGCCGTCAGTTGGAAATCCCAGGTTGCAATATTGATTAAAAAACCTTTGGAAAGACATGGGAATCTCTCTCTCTCTCTCTCTCTCTCTCTCTCTCTCTCTCTCTCTCTCTCTCTCTCGCTCTCTCTCTCAAAGAACTTTAATAGTAGACTTAGATAGTCGTTCTAGGTGTCTCTCTCTCTCTCTCTCTCTCTCTCTCTCTCTCTCTCTCTCTCTCTCTCTCTCTCTCTCACATAATGTTAAGCTGGAATAATAATTCAAATTTAATTTTGCAATGCTCTGTAAAATTCCCCCTTTCTCTCTCTCTCTCTCTCTCTCTCTCTCTCTCTCTCTCTCTCTCTCTCTCTCTCTCTCTCTCTCTCTGTTAGTTAGTGGTTTTCTAGTAAAGCTCCAAACCCTACTGCAAGTAAACAGTGTATGGTTATTTGCCACAGAATTTTTATAGTATCACGAATGCTATGAGTCTACAGTGTGAAGGGAGGGGGTGTACCTTTATAGTATTGGGGGAGGGGGAGAGGGAGGGGGGAAGGATGGGGGGAGGGGGAGGTTGTGTGTGTGTCTGTATGCTGATACTTACGAGTCTGTAGTATCGACGTTTTCATGGTGAACGCATGTGAACGTGTATGTATGTATGGCTAGTGAACGCCAGACCCGTTCTTTGATCGATTCTCTCTCTCTCTCTCTCTCTCTCTCTCTCTCTCTCTCTCTCTCTCTCTCTCTCCCAGAGTGAGTCAGACCCTGTTTGCATTCCAGACCAGTTGAGAATATTCATTTCCATTTTGTTTACATATAAAAAAATTATTTTGTGGAAATAGCCAGTCCCTGGATGGCTTGCTTTTTTGGTCATGTTTTTCTTTCGATGTTTTCCTTCATGTGTCTCCAGTCCTATTTTCCTGAATTAAAACGGTCTATGCTTATTTTCCACATCTTTTAAAACAATATTTTTTTTTTTTTTTTTTTTTTTTTTTTTTTTTTTTTTTTTTTTTTTTTTTTTTGTTCCTCAACCTAGGCTTTACCATGAGATAAAAACTTAAGATTGTCTCACCAATCCTGTAATGATGAATAATTTTTATAATGGATTTCAGTTACAAAATTTTCATGACACAAAATTAACAATGAAAAATCTATTTATATTAAATGTAGCATTAGCCAGTCCAAGGATGGCTCGCTTTTGTTCCTGTATTTCTTTCCCTTTCCTTCACGTCTATTCAGTCCACTTTTCCTAAATCCTAAAACAGTCCACTTTTCCTAAATCCTAAAACTGTCTTTCAAAACAATCATCTTCGTTATTCTTTTGTTTGTTCCTTTGTTCCAAAACCTAAGCCTTTCCACGAACAAAAAAAAAAAAGCTCTCACTAACTCTCCTACAGGATTTCAATTAAAACTTATTCATAGTACAAAATTGATAAAATGGACTTGTTTATGTAAACTTTCCATGAAATAAAAACTGTCTCACCAGTCCTGTATTAATTAATAAATTTCCAATAGGATTTCATTTATAAGTTATTCATAATACAAAATTAATAAAATGGACTTGTTTATGTAAACTTTCCATGGAATAAAAACTGTCTTACCAGTCCTGTATTGATTAATAATTTTCCTATAGGATTTCATTTATAAGTTATTCATGACACAAAATTAATAATATGGACTTTATGTAAACTTTCCATGAAATAAAAACTGTCTCACCAGTCCAGTATTGATTAACAATTTTCCTACAGGATTTCAATTAAAAGTTATTCATAGTAGAAAATTGATAAAATGGACTTGTTTATGTAAACTTTCCATGAAATAAAAACTGTCTCACCAGTCCTGTATTGATTAATAATTTTCCTATAGGATTTCATTTAAAAGTTATTCATAGTAGAAAATTGATAAAATGGACTTGTTTATGTAAACTTTCCATGAAATAAAAACTGTCCTCACCAGTCCTGTATTGATTAATAATTTTCCTATAGGATTTCATTTAAAAGTTATTCATAGTACAAAATTGATAAAATGGACTTGTTTATGTAAACTTTCCATGGAATAAAAACTGTCTCACCAGTCCTGTATTAATTAATAAATTTCCAATAGGATTTCAATTAAAACTTATTCATGGCACAAAATTGATAAAATGGACTTGATGTAAACTTTCCATGGAATAAAAACTGTCTCATCAGTCCTGTATTGATTAATAATTTTCCTATAGGATTTCATTTAAAAGTTATTCATGGCACAAAGTTGATAAAATGGACTTGTTTATGTAAATGTGGCAGTTGTGAGATTGTTATTTCTGTTGTTGTATTGTTGACACCGTAATAACTGTTGATTGTACTATCTTAACTACTCGTGTTATCAATATCGCCTCAAGTATTGTCAAAAATGTAAACGCAGTTACGTGCGTAATAATTTTCACTTTTTTAGATAGGTGCGTATTCCGACGCACCTATGTGAAAATAAGAAAGATGTCGAAATCATTCACCCTGGATAATTTTCGAAATCTTCAACTTTGGATATTTTTCGAAAATTTCTATTTTGGATAATATTCGAAAACTTTAACTTTGGATATTTCTCGAACATTTTTATTTTGGATGATTTACGAAATCTTTATCTTAGGATAATTTACGATTATTTTTTTACTTTGGCTAATTTTAGAAATCACTAACTTTTTCGAAATCTTAGTCACTGTATAATTTCTAAACAAGTATTGTGGTGGTCGATGTGGTAACGTGTCTGACTGGTTAACGCCAGACAAGGGTTCGAGTCCCGCTCAAACTCGTTAGTTTCTTTGGTCGCTGAAACCTCCCCATCTTTGTGAGCTAAGGGGGGGGGGGAGCCTATAAGTATATCTTCTGAGTCATCAGCAGCCATTACCTGGCCCTCCTTGGTCCTTGGGTGGAGAGGGACCTTGGGCGCTGATCATATGTGTATATGGTCAATCTCTAGGGCATTGTTCTGCTCGATAGGACAATGTCACTATCCCTTGCCTCTGCCATTCATGAGCGGCCTTTGAACCTTCAAGTGTTAATCACCAACTCGAGAGTGAGCTATTTTAACAAGTCATTTTAATGTGCACCTACAAAAGGTTAAACAAACAGCCCGTCCCCTCTCTCAAGGCTTACTGAACCAATTAATCAGACTGCATTTGCTTTTCACCTACCAAAAAGAGGCAATTAACATCTCTGCAAAAATATATCAATGGCGTATGCTTGGAGGTTGGGCTGTGGCACCCTAGCAGTACCAGCTGAACTCGGCTGAGTCCCTGGTTAGGCTGGAGGAACGTAGAGAGTAGAGGTCCCCCCCCCCCCCTTTTTTTTTGTTTCTTGTTGATGTCAGCTACCCCCCAAAATTGGGGGAAGTGCCTTTGGTATATGTACGTATGTATGTATGCTTGGAGCAAATGCAGTTTCCTGTACATTTATCGATCAGAGTTCCGTTTAAGCAGCTGTTAGGAATCGCATGATATCGCTATATACTTTAACGTTATATTCCTTCGCATTATGGAATTTATTACCCAGAATTACACACGTGTTTGCTTTCGTGCAAGCACGATGTCCGTTCGACTCTTGCTGGCTGTTAAGTTGGTCGTTCAAGCGCAGTGCTTGCGGCTTTCCTTTGTTCAAAGGGTACCGACTTTGTGGTTTAGGAAAATATGAAGGTAAAAAAAGAAGATAACGCTGCGAATACATCAAGAAAATAAAAGGGAGCTGGAAAGAATAGCAATCGTGGTTTTGCGTTTTTTTTTTTTTTTTTTTTTTTTTTTTTTTTTTTTTTTTTTTTTTTTTTTTTTTTGGGTAAACAAAGGAAAATTGGCTCTTTGTTCTGTTTTATACGCAGTTTTTGTGTACGCATGAAAGCATCTAAAACGCAATATATATATATATATATATATATATATATATATATATATATATATATATATATGCACGTATATAGAGAAATGAGAATCTACGTTAGTATAAATGTACTACTAAATTAAATACGTATTCAAATGAGGAAAAAAACACTTAAACTTATGTACATTCAAAGTTGAGAAACTTTTTTTTTACGCAAAAGTGGCGTATAAAGTTTAGATTACATTTTCAGTTAGGGTGAAAGTAAGATTAAAAGTGAATTTTTTTTTTTCACTTGGAGATTGATATGAGGCGCATAATAGACCTTGCTCGGAATCTAAAAATACGAAAAGTTTAATTTCCATGAAATATATTATAAACCGGATTATCTTTATTACTTAGGAACTTATATTTACATGAACTTTTCATAGTTGGAGTAACTTTGATTTTATATGTTTTAAAATTTCCTAATCTATATCTATAGTGTTTGTACTAACTGTCCTAGTTAATGCAGTGCAGTCAATCTTTAAATGTATATGCAATTACCTCTTAAAACTATAATCACTGATATAAAAATTGGCGCATTACTCAATTTGTCTAATTGAATACATTAAAAAAATCATGACATGAAAACCATATCAACCATAAGTGATATCGGTAATATTTTGGACATGAATGATATCGGTAATATTTTGGACATGAATGATATCGGTAATATATTGGATATGAATGATATCGGTAATATTTTGGACATGAATCATATCGGTAATATTTTGGATATGAATGATATCGGTAATATTTTGGATATGAATGATATCGGTAATATTTTGGACATGAATCATATCGGTAATATTTTGGACATGAATGATGTCGGTAATATTTTGGACATGAATTATGTCGGTAATATTTTGGGCATGAATGATGTCGGTAATATTTTGGACATAAATGATATCGGTAATATTTTGGACATAAATGATATCGGTAATATTTTGGACATGAATCATATCGGTAATATTTTGGACATAAACGATATCGGTAATATTTTGGACATGAATCATATCGGTAATATATTGGACATGAATTATGTCGGTAATATTTTGGACATAAACGATATCGGTAATATTTTGGACATGAATGATATCGGTAATATTTTGGACATAAATGATATCGGTAATATTTTGGACATGAATGATATCGGTAATATTTTGGACATAAATGATATCGGTAATATTTTGGACATGAATTATATCGGAAATATTTTGGACATAAACGATATCGGTAACATTTTGGACATAAGTGATATCGATAATACTTGGAGAAAATAATATCACGCATGAATAATTTACATCAACATAATACAAAAAGTCCCAAAATCCAAAAGGAAATGTGTTCTCACAGATTTTATTGCATGAACATATTAAGATTAAAAAATACTACTACTACTACTACTACTACTACTACTACTACTACTACTACTACTACAAATAATAATAATAATAATAATAATAATAATAATCACAATAACAATAATAATCGTAATAGCAATAAAAATAATAATAATAATCACAATAATAATAATAATAATAATAATAATAATAATAATAATAATAATGATAATAACGACACCCAACAGGACAGGAAAAAACAATACCTTATAAAATAAAATAAAAATTAAAAAAACAAAGTTGGTTCTACGACGTTCCCGTTTCTCCCGTTTGATAAAACCATCTATTTAACGTTTTCGTCAACTACTCTCACTTTAATGAGTTGAGTCCAATGCATCATCTTTAATTACATATATGCCAAGACCTTCCACCCGATCACAACAGATGGTTGGTTACGTGGCCTTTAATATTCAAAGTTAGGGTCTACATTTTCAGGATGAATTGGATGGAAAAATATCTAATTATCCGATAATGCACCACTTATGTTTTAATAAGATACATCATATATATATATATATATATATATATATATATATATATATATATATATATATATATATATATATATATATATATATATATATATATATATATATATATACTTATATTGTATGTATATGAAAAGAGAGAGAGAGAGAGAGAGAGAGAGAGAGAGAGAGAGAGAGAGAGAGAGAGAGAGAGAGAGAGAGAGAGAGAGAGTCAAATTAAAGATGTGTAACTATAATTGAACAGACCTTAAATGTTACGGTATGATTCATTTAAGATTTTATTTAGTCACATGTTATAATGAACAGTTTTTAAAGGTCAACTGGTTCCTTCTTAAGGTATATTGTATCAAAATTTGATATACCTAAAGATGGCAGCAGTTGACAACCCCTATCTATCACAGCTTGCATAAAAACGAAAATAAAAGAATCTCTTGAACGAAACAAGCATGCATGCATGCACACAAACAAACACACACACACTATATATATATATATATATATATATATATATATATATATATATATATATATATATATATATGTGTGTGTGTGTGTGTGTGTGTGTGTGTGTGTGTGTGCGTGTGTGTGAGTGTGT
>NC_090765.1:32923293-32928293 GCF_036898095.1 Palaemon carinicauda
TTTTTTTTTTTTGGCTAATTTCAGTAGTTTCTTTCTATTAGCCCCATTCAACACAGTTTTATCCACAAACATAAAGCATTTCATACTCCACACTCCACTCAATATCCACCTTCTTACCCCATAATTTAGCTTTTGCATTGATTGTCTTTGCTCGATTTTCATCATCACACCATACATGCTGACATTACCCAGGCCACGTAACACCCGTTAGTGTCAGACCTACTTTGCCACAATAGCCTCCCTCTCCCGTCTACATATTTTTAAAGCAATCTATAATCTCAACACAGTTCCCACAGAATCTTTGTCATTTCTACAAATGATTTTTATATACTAATCTATACTACATAAAACTCTTCTCCTAATTCTTAAATTTTCTCATATCTGTTTAATAATAAACATTTTATCACTTTTATATACTAATCTATGCTACATAAAACTCTTTTAATTCTTAAAATTCTCTATCTGTTTAATAATAAACAATTTTATCACCACATATTTTCCTGTCAAAATCCCGAATGGTCTTCTAACAATCTTATTATTATGTGTCATACTTTCTCAATAAAAATCTTATCATTCGACCTCAAGGGTACAAACAGTTATACTATACTATTACAATTAATGCAATACATGTAGTCACTCTATGTTTTTTTTATAATGAATACAGAGACTCGCTACCCTCATACAGCGATATAATAATTCACATCACACACATACCCAACTCACTTAAAAATTCAGTCAGTCATTCCCGCCATACTTTCGCCATTGTACCCCACCGTCTCTCTTGTAATCATATCAACAAAAGGTGTCTTTTCTTTCTTTAACCGCACAACCAACCTCCTTAGATGTTCAACCGTCGCTTGTACAAATATCTCTCTCTCTCTCTCTCTCCTCTCTCTCCTCTCTCTCTCTCTCTCTCTCTCTCTCTCTCAGTATTTAAGAACTCTTTAAAACATCAACTCCATCGTTCCAACATTGCATTATTTTTAGACGACATTTTTCCAATACCATGTTTTATCACAAAATCAATTCTCTCTCTCTCTCTCTCTCTCTCATCTCTCTCTCTCTCTCTCCTCCTCTCTCTCTCTCTCCTCTCTCTCTCTCCTCTCTCAGCATTTAAGAACTCTTTAAAACATCAAACTCCATCGTTCCAAAATTGCATTATTTTTAGACGACATTTTTCCAATACCATGTTTTTATTATGAAATCAATTTTCTCGCAAGCCTTTACTTCAGTATTTACTGCAGCAAACATTTTTCTTACATAAACGCTCGTTCAGAATCATTACTTTAATATATCATTTTGTTTTCTCTCTCACTTTCTTTTTGACTACCTTTATCTATGCTCTTGTATATCTATATAAGAACTTTTCATGTTTACCCTAAAATTACCTCCTTTTTCCATAAGTATAATACATATATATATATATATATAATATATATATATATATATATATAATATATATACACATATAGAATATATGTATATATATATGTACATATATATATATATATATATAAATCATATATATTTATATATACAGTATATATTTATTTATATACAGTATATATATATATATATATATTATATATATTTATATATACAGTATATAATACATATATATACAGTATATATATATATAAGCATATATATATATAAGTATATATACATACACAGTATATATATATATATATATATATATATATATATATATATATATATATATATATATATATATATATATATATATATCGTATGACGTGACCGTAGGTTGGAAAATGCTTATTCTTCCACACAGAAATATATAAACACATAAAAACAAATGCAATCTAGCAATTCAAAAGGAGTGGGCCGTAAGCCTTCTGCCCTTTTAATCATAATTGGACCTTAAAGTCCCACCAGATGAAAGAGCATTTCATAACGTTTGTAATTAACAGATCACACCCAATTATTAGAGGTAAACATTGATGCTCTTATGAGCACTGGGGGGGAAAAGTTCAATGGGATGCTTAATCAACAGATTCCACTATTCCCTATTGACGCAACTACATATGAACGAGAGAGAGAGAGAGAGAGAGAGAGAGAGATGGAGAGAGAGAGAGAGAGAGAGAGAGAGAGAGAGAGAGAGAATTCAAAGCTCCCCCTAAAAGTAATACAAAGGTAATGTTTACATGAATTTTGACAGAAATACACAAGTCTTCATAGCTTAGAGAGAGAGAGAGAGAGAGAGAGAGAGAGAGAGAGAGAGAGAGAGAGAGAGAGAGAGAGAATTCAAAGTTCACTTTGAAAGTAATATGATAGTACTGTATATATGAACATTGACGCAAATATACACGTCTTCTGATAGCTTGGAGAGAGAGAGAGAGAGAGAGAGAGAGAGAGAGAGAGGAGAGAGAGAGAGAGAGAGAGAGAGAGAGAGAGAGAATTCAAAGTTCACTTAAAAGTAATATGATAGTACTGTATATAGGAACATTGACGCAAATATACACGTCTTCTGATAGCTTGGAGAGAGAGAGAGAGAGAGAGAGAGAGAGAGGAGAGAGAGAGAGAGAGAGAGAGAGAGAGAAGCACTTGAAAGTTCCCTCCCCCAAAAGTAATATAATAGTAATGTATATATGAATGGGATACCTAAGAGGCAATCCCGAGATATTGCTGTTTTCCCTTTACAAAAGGTTAGGCTCTCCACCACATAAACGGACTGCTGTCAACACACACACCACACACAAAAAAAAAAAAAAAAAAAAAAAAAAAAAAAAAAAAAAAAAAAAAAAAAGGCTGGACCCCTCCTCCCTTTACAGGTCAGATAAAGGATAGCTCAGTTAGGCAAGCACCCAATTTCTATTTTTCAATATTTTCTGAATAAATATATTCAAATACTCGTATCTACCCCCGCCCTAGAACCCAGCGAAGATTCAGTTTCTTAATAATATAGTAAAGTTGTTTAAATTCTGAGAGCAATATTGTTTTTTTCGGTTTCTTTATAGTATAGTTTAATCGTTTTTAAATTCTAGGAACAATACTTTCTTTCTCGGTTTATTAATAATACAGTTTATTAGTCTTAAATTCTAAGAACAATACTTTTTTTCTCGTTTATTAATAATATATTTTATTAGTTTTAAATTCTAAGAACAATACTTTCTTTTTAAGTTTCTGAATAATATATCTTAGTCGTTTCAAATTCTAAGAACAATATTTTCTTTCTCAATTCTTAATAATATATTTTCTAGTTATTTTAAATTCTAAGATTAATATTTTCTCTAATATTTTCTATTTCTATTCACTAAAAGTAAAAGGTACTCACCAGTAGCAAGCAGGATGAGCAAGAGGAGGGTGGGGAGACCAGGGTGTGGGGGGTAGGGGGCGAGGAACCTCATTCCCTTAATCAGGGACCCCCTGGGACAGACCCCCCCAATATCACCCTAGGGCCCCGGGGAGGGCTCCCTCCCCTAATACTGCTTGGGATTCTATAGTGGAATGATGCTCTCGCAAGAGGGGCTTTCTGCCTTTCGTTGAATCCTCTTCTCGTATTTTCAAGATAAGGATATTTCCCGTACCAATTAAACACAGGTAACAGCACCTCCTATCGAAGGGGTGGAGGATGGAGGAGGAGGAGGAGGAGGAGGTGGTAAGTCCGAGCACCTGCCTCTGCTGCTACTCCTGGGATTTGGTAATCTATCTCAGCCAGCCACTGAAGATGTGCTGGAGGGGTCCCAACCCCGACCTGGGGAAAGAGAGAGATTCGATTAACATTAATAATAATAATAATAATAATAATAATAATAATAATAATAATAATAATAATAATAATAATAATAAGAGTAAGAGCAATCAGAGATTTCAGACCTCCGCCATTGAACACTGCCAATAGTTTTACTAAAGTCTACGGACATCGCCTCCGACTTTTCATATGCGGACTGTTCAGTAGATGGTGAAAAAGGGATCTTGATCCGTATCCCCTTCTAAATTTCATGGTTTCTTCCGATGCATAATATCTATACATTGTTCAAAAATGTTGAAATTCAATGAGTCTATTGGTTTTGACGTAATCTTTAAAATTGTGAAAAATGTGAATCCGGATCTAGATCATTTCCAAAATTTAATGGGGTCGTCCATGACCCAACATTTATCTGTGTTGAAAATTTCGTCAAAATCCGTTGAGTAGTTTTGACGTAATCCTCTCCACAGACAGCTAGACAAATAAATACATGAATAATCCTGTCCACAGACACACAGACGAATAAATAAATGAATAAACCTGTCCAAAGACACAGACAAATAAATAAATAAATAATCCAGTCCAGAGACACAGACAAATAAATAAATGAATAAATAAATAAACCACCTCGTAAATATAACTTCCATTAACAATAATAATAGCAATAACCAATAATAAGCAACGAGTCGAGAAAATAAAATATAAAATTGCGCCATAAAAAAAGTCGCACTAACAAGAAAAGTATTATGATGTATTTAATATAGTTCATATATATTAATAAGAGAAGCAATAGTTCATATATATTAATAAGAGAAGCAACAGTTCATATATATTAATAAGAGAAGCAACAGTTCATATATATCAATAAGAGAAGCAATAGTTCATATATATCAATAAGAGAAGCAATAGTTCTTATATATCAATAAGAGAAGCAATAGTTCTATATATTAATAAGAGAAGCAACAGTTCATATACATCAATAAGAGAGGCAATAGTTATATATATCAATAAGAGAAGCAACAGTTCATATATATCAATAAGAGAAATGACGATATATGAAAACTTCAAATTCAAACATCGAGTAATTGCAATTGGCAACCAAA
This sequence comes from Palaemon carinicauda, assembly GCF_036898095.1. NCBI lineage: Eukaryota > Metazoa > Arthropoda > Malacostraca > Decapoda > Palaemonidae > Palaemon > Palaemon carinicauda. The sequence goes on from NC_090765.1 coordinate 32,928,109, forward strand.
TGATCTCATAATAAGGAAAAGATAATGAATACTGTAGATTCATAAATAATTTCTATCTAGATTGGATTAGATTTGTGAATCTGGACAATATAATCAGGCGCTGGGGATTGTGCCGAGTGCAACTGGGATAATATCCATCAGTTGCAATATGAAGTTAGAAAATGTTGGACAGCAGATTGAAGAAA
>NC_090765.1:32932605-32935105 GCF_036898095.1 Palaemon carinicauda
AAAAAAAAAAAAAAAAAAAATCAATATCTTCTTCGTGTGTGATAACAAAATACCTGTCCAGTTAGTGGAGTCAGCCAGCCGGGAGGGAAAACTGCTTACATAAAGGAAAAGGCATAAAAATACTGGGAAAAAAATATTACATCTCTTCTTCGGGCGAAGGACCCAGAGTTCATGAACTTGACATTAATGAAGAAATAAGAAGACGGAGACGACTCTCACTGCTCGAGGACAATGAAGATGGAGGAGGAAGAGGAGGAGGAGGAGGAGGAGGAGGAGGAGACCAGGTGGTGTAAAGAGAGAGAGAGAGAGAGAGAGAGAGAGAGAGAGAGAGAGAGAGAGAGAGAGGATGGGGGGGGTTTAAATGACAGTTGGGAAGAAAAACGTATAAAGATCTCGAAAAAAAAATTTAAATCTTCTATTTTTCTCTTGGCACTTCAAAGAAAAAAGGAAGCGCGAGCTTGCGCATGCGCACACTGAGGGAGTTGGAAACATCAATGAGAATACAATCATAATAATTTGTTAATTACATTCGTAGTCATTGGAATAAAATTCTCGTTAGGAAATTGGCACATCACATTAATTAAACATCAAACATCAAGTTGTGGAATGATCTTCCTAATCGGGTGGTTGAATCAGTAGAACTTCAAAAGTTCAAAGTTGGAGCAAATGCTTTTTTGTTGACCAGGCGGACATGAGTCTTTTTATAATTTATTTAGGACAAATTTGTTTTTGATGCTGTTAATAGTTTATATATGACATGTCTGTTTTGACGTTGTTACTTATTTTAGAATGATTTATTGTTAATTTGTTCTCTTCATTTATTTATTTCCTTATTTCCTTTCCTCACTGGGCTATTTTTCCCTGTTGGAGCCCCTGGGCTTGTAGCATCTTGCTTTTCCAACTAGGGTTGTAGCTTGGATAGTAATAATAATAATAATAATATAGTATCTTCTTGCACAGAAATGTTGATTATTCTCAATGTGATATGTAAATGAACGCCTTAGTCTCTACACGCCTGAGCGGTAACGTCTCTGCCTGGTGTTTCCCAGTCGGGGGTTCGAGTCCCGCTCAGACTCGTTAGTGCCATTGGTGTCTGCAACCTTACCATCCTTGTGAGCTAAGGTTGGGGGGTTTGGGGGAGCCTATAGGTCTATCTGCTGAGTCATCAGCAGCCACTGCCTGGCCCTCCCTGGTTCTAGCTTGGGTGGAGAGGAGGCTTGGGCGCTGATCATATAATATATGGTCAGTCTCTAGGGCATTGCCCTGGTTGCTAGGGCAGTGTCACTGTCCCTTGCCTCTGCCATTCATGAGCGACCTTTAAACCTTTAACCACGCAAGTGTATTGATTGCAGTCACCAAATATCTTCGTTTCGTTTCAAAATTATATCATCATCATCATCATCATCATCATCATCATCATCATCATCATCATCATTATTATTATTATTATTATTATTATTATTATTATTAGCTAAGCTACAACCCTAGTTGGAAAAGCAAGATGCTATAAGCCCAAGGTCCCAAACAAGGAAAAATAGCAGAGTGAGGAAAGGAAATAAGGAAATAAATAAACGATATAAGAAGTAATGAACAATTAAAATAAAACATTTTAAAATCATTAACAACATTAAAACAGATATTTCATATAGAAACTAAAAAAATACTAAACATTGTGTATCTTTATACACACACCTCATGAGCTAGAATCTCCTTTTACGGTTCTGCGAACTAAATAAAAGTACTTCAAACCAAATGATGCAAATTAGCCACATAATTTTCAGCACAATTCAAGCTAAAACTAACTAACCTAACCTAGCTTAACCTAGTGAAAATAAAATGCAATTTAAATACATCCATATCCCTTTATATGAACCACTTAATTTAAAAAACATTAAGTAAGCCCTAATTGGATTAATATAAAAAACATTAAGTAAGCCCTAATTGGATTAATATAAAAAACATTAAGTAAGCCCTAATTGGATTAATATAAAAAACATTAAGTAAGCCCTAATTGGATTAATAAAATGTAATGAAAAAATACAAATGTGATAATTCAAGTACCACACTTGGCCTCAAGAAAATTTTTAGTACTCTAATTGTGCTATTATTTAGAGCTCTTCTGTTACATCAATATATAAAATATGTCAAAATCATCCAATGCATTAGAAGTGCAATTGCGTATCGATAATGACAAAATATTCCTTATATAAGGAGGGGAATATCGGACACCGAGATCCCCCTTGCTCTCAAGAGAACATTAACTACTTTAATTGTCCCATTATTTGGAGCTCTTCTGTCACATCAGTATCTAAAATATGTCAAAATCATCTTAAATTTACCATAGACGCACCATCTTAAAAATTGTCCAATGCATTAGAAGTGCAATTGCGTATCGGTATTGACAAAATATTCCTTATATACGGAGGGGAATATTGGACACCAAAATCCCCCTTGCTCTCAAGAGAACATTAACTACTTTAATTGTCCCATTATTTGGAGC
>NC_090765.1:32940105-32942605 GCF_036898095.1 Palaemon carinicauda
AGTCAATGCACTCAGATTATCTATCGACAGTTGAAATGCAACGAGAGACCAAATTCGGTGATCACGAATGGCAAAGCACGACCAATCTCAGCTGGAATGTGGTACAGTGGAGGTCGGGGTCAGGGTTTAAAATTTCAAGGTATTTACCTCAGTTTGAGGTAATTTTCATGGTTTCAAGGTAATCTTTAGGGTAATTCTAAGGTAATTTCGGTTTAACTAACTTCAAATTTAAGGAAATTGGTAATGCTTTAAGGTAATCTAAGGTAAAAAGCAGCATTTAAGGTTATGGCCACATACTCAAGTTTAAACCCCGGTTGGGGTAGAAGGCATAATTGTAATACCGGTTCTAGGGTTGCCACGGAATACAAAGGTTTCTGGATTTCATGGATGTGCATGCAAACTTGAAATCGAATCCATCATTTCCTAAATATAGAATATTCTATAGATTGTCACGACACATATGGAAGATAATGAATGTATTATGCTTTTTTATAGGATTAGATTGTACAGTAATTTCTTAAGTAGTTATATATGGGTGAGCAGAGTTCATCGTGATAACTAATACTCTATAGCTGGATAAATCAAAGCTATCTATCAAATGAGGAGTAGAGAGAGAGAGAGAGAGAGAGAGAGAGAGAGAGAGAGAGAGAGAGAAAACAGTTTTATCTACTATACCAGTGTTTCCCATCCCTGGGGTAAATTACCCCAGTGGGGTAATCGACCCGTATTTTTTGGGGTAATCAAGATGTTCCGAAATTGAGTTATTCACATTCAAAGGCAAAGCAAGCTCAACCCTCACACTGAAAAACCAGAGCGAATATAAAGTGATTACTAAATATCTATTAATATTGTTACATTGAATATTCTGCACTGATGATGGTTCCTTTTGATATCCATTAAAATGGAAAAGTTTGCATTTGTTTTGGATCCTCAACTATAAGCAGCCAATAGCGGGATACATTATCCATACAGTTCATCAGGTGGCTGCAAAAAACAACAACAACAACAACAACAACAACAACAACAACAACATCCGATGTTATCGGGTATATGTTCAATGGGGTAATTGATTAGTTGGAAATAAAATTTTGGGGTAATAATTTAAAGAAGGTTGGGAAACACTGTACTATACTTTAACTAAGCTTTCAGGAAAATTTCTATGTTTAGGTAAAATCTACATACTATGAAAATGACCTAATGGCAATTTACTTATTATGACCTAATGGCAATTTACTTATTATATCTTTAAAAATTCCCGTTTATAGTTGAATATAAATTTGAACAGTGTAATTAGGAGACTGGGCAGAAATTTTAAGTCATTACCTAGTCCTAGACATAATTGACGAAAAACAAGCAAGAGAAATGAAGGAAAAGATGTAGTTCCTAGCTAGGAAAGAAGCAATAGATACGTCTTTGGAAATATTGAAAAGTTATAGTGACAAAGAAGTCCGAAGTAATAAAAAAAAAATAAAAATTCCAACAAATTATCAAATAATTATAATTTATTACAATGTTAATTCTAATCAAGTGTAAATAACTATATTTACTCTTTTGAATGTCGATCCAAGATTAACTTTTGTTTTTATATGAAATATTGGAGATCCCTTGCTCGGTTTAACTCCGTTTCCATAATCTTGTGCCTACTTCCGCTTTCTGAATTTTTTTTTCCTCCACCAATCAGTTTCTTTTTGGGTCGTCGGTTCCCGAAACTTTACTTTAGAAAATATTCTAATCAATAAATGCAGAATATAATCATGACCATTCGGTAAAATGATAACTTGTTTTACATACTCTATTAACTATACCTTTAAACATTTAGTTAGCAGTAACACGGGTCCTCTGTACAAAATACAAGAGCACTCTTCATGAGAGAGAGAGAGAGAGAGAGAGAGAGAGAGAGGACACTACAACAAGATCAAAACAGCCATAACGTACAACAGTGGGTCGCTGTTAATGATATTCGGATCTTGTCAATAAAGTTTACGCTGACGCAATCTCTTTCAGTTCTTCGACGCCAGAGGTCACTCATCCATTGCCGGCTATCAGCTTCTTCCCAATATGTTAACAGTTGATAAGGTTTGATGGATGAAACAAAGGATGTATTGGATGAAAACAAGGAATTGATGGATGATAAAAAAGGAGAGAGGAGATTTTGATGGATAAAAATGAGAAATAAGAAAATGTGATATGAAACTGGGTGGATAAAAACATTAAAATGAGAAAGAGAATTTGATGGTTAAAAGAGAAAAAAAAAACATGATAATGAGAATGGAAACTTGAAAGATAAAATAGATAAACAAGGAAAGGAGAAAGAGAATTGATGAAATAAAAAAAATATGGAGAGGAAAAAGAGAATTTGATGAATAAAAAAGAAACCCATGAATACGAGATATGAAATTTGGTGGGAAATAAAGAGGAGCGTAATGGATGAAAATGAGATGTCACAAAAAAAAAAAAAAAAAAAAAAAAAAGTGGGGAAATCGCTAGATGAAATGGAGAA
>NC_090765.1:32950105-32958233 GCF_036898095.1 Palaemon carinicauda
ATTTACAAATATACAACCTAAATTATTAATAAATTAGTAAAATGCAAAACAATCTTTGGAAATGATTAAAAGAGTAATAGTGAGGGAGACAATAAGTATGTATGTATGTATGTATGTATGTATATATATATATATATATATATATATATAATTTTACTAATAAAAAAATAAGTTTGAAATTGAAACCTAAGATAAATAGGTATTTAAATTTCATCTATTACACCTGTGCTTCTTAAAAAGATTGAAGTCTTAAAAAGAGAAAAATACTCAAAATCAGATAAAATGTCAGACTTTATCTGCCATTTTAACTGATCACGAGTATTTACCATTTTTTAAGATTTCAAATTAATAAATGAAATTGATTATTCGAGATACTAAAACAAGGTAAAGGTTTGCAAAAATGATCACTAAAAGAAAACGTTTCTCAAAGTAATAAGATTTTTCATAACTCTGACCATCCTTTACATTCAGATCTCCCTGGACAATTCTATCCTGTTCGTAATACTAGGCAGGCAGTTAATTCTAATAGCCAGGCCTTCTCCATCATGAGGTTCAATACTACGCAGTATTCGAGAAGTTTTATTCCAGCTGTTACCAAGTTGTGGAATGATCTTCCTAATCGGGTAATTGAATCAGTAGAACTTCAAAAGTTCAAAGTTGGAGCAAATATTTTTATGTTGACCAGGCTGACATGAGTCTTTTTATAGTTTATATATGACATATCTGTTTTCGATGTTGTTAATAGTTTATATAGGACATATCTGTTCTGACGCTGTTACTGTTTTTAGAATGATATATTGTTAATTTATTCTCATCATCTATTTACTTCCTTATTTCTATTCCTCAGTGGGCTATTTTTCCCTATTGGAGCCCTTGGGCTTATAGCACCTTGCTTTTCAAACTAGGGTTGTAGCTTGGCTAATAATAATAATAATAATAATAATAATAATAATAATAATAATAATAATAATAATAATAATAATAATAATAATAGAAAACGGATCGAGAACTCCTACCGGAAACGTTTATATATTGGACAAAAGAACAAAAAAATGTTTACACAAATAGGAAAGTCAACTTTGAGAAACGTTTACAATAACATTTAAATTTCGGGAACCATACCATTCATAATAATCTACTAGCGGGGCACTCAGAAGAGCGCAGACCTCCGCCTCGGCAGCTTATTTTTTAACCTTCTGCTCGACCTTGACCGTGACCTTTGACCATTACATGTCCAAACTTATGGCCGATTACGAGAATTGGAAATTTTGCTTGACCGTGACCTTGACCTTCCAAATTTGACAATTTCCAGCTTTTTACATACCATTTAATCCATGCAAGTTTCATTTCTCTACCATTAAAATTATGGCCAGGACACAAACAAATACGTAAACAGGGGGCGAAAACATAAACCTCCTTCCAACTTCGTTGGCGGGGGTAACTAGGATATAACTATTATCTAAAAGAACTTTAGATGTTCGTATTTATGAAAGAATATTGATAATTACAGAATATTATTTTTTAGATACATCCAAAAGGTTAAATAATCTTCACATTTTCGTGGAAATTTCAAAATGCTGGTATTATCTTAATAAATGCTCAAGAGCACCTTCAGATGCTAAATAGATTAATTATTATTACACAATAGAAAAAAATGATAGTTGATATATATATATATATATATATGTATATATATATATATATATATATGCACCTGAGCATCACATTTCCCTGTGATTTTTACGCATATATATATCTACAGTATATATATATATATATATATATATAACATTTCTTTCATTCGACCTTATTTGTCCCATTACAATAAACAAACAGGTCACCCGCTCGAGTCAACGTTCGCCATCTATTTCTATTCCCAAGGTCTATGACCTTGTCTATTCCTTCCGTCTCCTTCCCCCCCCCCCCCCCCGTCCCACACAACTGTATATCCATTTGATTCACAGATATTCCCCTCTCCTCCCCATCACTGGCATGTTCTTATCTTCCTGATTGGTTCCAGCACCTTCCTTCTTATTACACGACCATAATACTATCATTATTATTACTAGCTAAGCTACAACCTTAGTTGGAAAAGCAAGATGCTATAAGCCTGGGGCTCCAACAGGGAAAAATAACCCAATGAGGGAAGGAAACAAGAAAATAAATAAACGATATAAGTAATGAAAAATTAAAATAAAATCTTTGGGGCTCCAACAGGGAAAAATAATCCAATGAGGGAAGGAAACAAGAAAACAAATAAACGATATAAGTAATGAAAAATTAAAATAAAATCTTTGAAAAACATTAACAACATTATAACAGATATTTGATATATAAACTGTAAAATGACTTATGTAAGCCTGTTCAACGCGAAAACATTTTCTGCGAGATTGAACTTTTGAAGTTCTACAGATTCAACTACCATATTAGGAAGATCATTCCACAACTTGGTCACAGCTGGAATAAAAGTTCTAGAGCTTCCTTAGCCTTAAACTATTACATTAATTGTACCACAAATTCTTCTTGAATCCTGACTATCCCTCTTTTTCAGTAATAATATTCCAGGAATCCATCTCACAATCCTCCTCCGGGTTCTTACAAACAGCAGCTCTTCTTTCCTCTCAAGTGGCCAAGTTTTGGCTCCATATAATAGTACGGGCCTAATAACTGTCTTATAGATCTTCATTTAGAGTCCTAATAGTATGTTCTTGTCTAAAACAGCTCCAGTTTATTCTCTCCATTTTAACCATGCTTCTTTTACTCCTGTCTCAGTACTTCCCTTCCCTTATTATTAACCCCAAGTAGATAAACTCATTATTCTGTTTTAGCACTGTTCCATTTTCCACACGAACATTTACTTCTTTATGTACATATTAGCTCTGGATGGGTAATACATAAAGAGAGAGAGAGAGAGAGAGAGAGAGAGAGAGACTCGAAGAGGAGATAGGGTTCTTGACAAATTGCATCTTGTTCGGGCAATAGCCAATTAAGATGAAACATTTCGATATTCAGTGTAACAAACGGGGCTCGGAAGATAACGCTGTTTGCTCTTCAAGAAGGAAGAGGAGAAGCGTCAACAGATGAAACAGAGTTTCAAGTCAAATCTGCTAATAAAATCCGATAGGGAGAAAAGCAATTAAACGATAAACTCTGATAAGCAGCTTGAGAAATGGTACAAAAGTATTAGAGTTCCGAATTTCAAAGTTTTAAAAAGATACTTACAACTACCAAGTATATTAGGTAAATACTAGTGTACACGATCTTGTCAAATATGACGGGAAATATCTAGATAGATATGCACGCACGCACACACATTCAATCCTTCCTAACCCCCTACCCTTTGTGATTTCAGAGTGTGCCTCTCGCAGTGACCCCCTTTCACCAGGGTATGATTACTCTCTTTCCTCCCTATCCGATGTAAGAGGAGAGACCAATGAGTTATACGTGTGACAATTCAAGTCAGTGTGACTGGAAAACACACACACACACACACACATATATATATATATATATATACCTACATATGTCAATGACGTGATCTACCAAATAATTAAGGCAAGGACACAAAATCCTTGTTTATAACAACCTCACACAACCTTTCTTGAATCATAATAGAGTCTAACACACTTACTTTTTCACCCACGAAATCCCCTAACCCATAAGGGGAGTCCTGACCCAACAAGCTGCTTCCCTGGGGACCTGCATCCCCCTTTCCCCCCTTTAGGCATCCCCCAGTTCCCCTTTTAGGCATCCCATCCCCTGGAACAATGGCCCCAACACCTACCTCCCTTGGCCTTTCACCTCATCCATCAGCATCATAATCTTTATCACGACAATGTAACATGCATCACCTTCAAGCCCCACACGCTTGGATGTCGTCTTGTAATCAAGGTTTTAAAATATGATAAATAACCTCTTATACTTTGCTTGTATGTAGCAAAGACCCAGGCACTAATATTTTATATATGTACATGTGTAATATTAATGTATATATTATTCAGACTAACACATCTACTAACACATCTTTTCATTCTACATTAGACTGGTCATTGGCGAGTGGCCAGTCCAAGGTAGGACTCCCCGAAGACTATCATTCAGGTGATAAAGGTAGTTGTGTTATGGATAGATATGACAGTAACGAGAGATACTAGCCAGAGGAAGAAATGGCAGTGAAATATCGACATATTCATGGGTACCAAGTTATAAACATTGTGTGTGTATATATACTGTATATATATATATATATATATAATATATATATATATATATATATATATACAGTATATATATGAGAGGAGAGAGATTGACAAAAAATAAAACTACTAAAACTCAAAGAAACGAGTTCAATTCTGCGAGATACTGAAGTATAATCATGTTTATTTCCAAGCACACCAGTAATGAGAATTATGTACGGGAGAGCTATCTGGGATACATACATACATACATACATACATACATACATACATACATACATACATACATATTCAGTACAAAAAGTATGACAATGCGCAAATTAGATTTAGTCTTGCTGACAAGGGACTGAATATTTATTCAACTTCTAATGATAATGAATGTTTAGGAGAACGGATTGAGAGAAAAAACACAGTGGCCAGTTCAAAGATGGCCATGCGAGATACGATAAAACATGGCATTCTAATATATAATGGAGGTTTAATTGTGCTGGTGATAAGCCGAGAGCAAATCTTGGCTCGAGATTGGAACACGGATTTCGTAACGAACGAATCAACGGTGCTGTGCCAGCAGTTTTGTTATTTTTTTTTTCTAAGAATAATAGCTTCTTGGTTAAATGATAATAATCTCTCTTATATAATAAAGGGCAAATGTCTGGATACACTATACACATACACACACATATATACACACACATATATATATATACATATATCTCTCTCTCTCTCTCTCTCTCTCTCTCTCTCTCTCTCTCTCTCTCTATATATATATATATATATATACACACACACACATACATACGTATACACAAGCACATATATATCTTTCCTGTTACGCTGAGTGACATTGCCCGACGTATGACTAATCGGTCTCTCTCCGTCCTTCGGGTAAGGTGGAGCGAAAGAGTAGTCATACCCTTGGGAGAGTGGGTACCCCCGAGAGGTAGGAAGGAAAGGGGGGAGGGGGTGGGATGTGAAGGGTTGAATTTGTGCGTGTGTGCATATCTATTTAAACATTCAAACGTCAATTCTGACGGGTCGTGTACACTATTAATAAGAATAATAATAATAATAATAATAATAATAATAATAATAATAATAATAATAATAATAACCCAAAATTTCCTCAGACGTTGCCAACTTTTGAGAATAAAAAATCAAGCGTAAATTTTCCTGATCTCGTTAAGCGCCTAACGAAGAGCTGGAGTGTTCCCATCAGTTATAAAGCGATTAGCAGAAGATTGCCTCTGACGGTAAAAGCAGAGTTAATTAAATTTTCACAGGTGTCTAATGCTAATTTTATTTTCGTTTTCGCACGAGGAGAGACTTTTTCTCGCGCTGTCTCGTGAAATAGTTTCCATTCGCAAGGGTGTCGCTTTTTTCTGTAATATTTAAAACTTGGGGAGAAAGTGTGAGATTTGCTCTCTCTCTCTCTCTCTCTCTCTCTCTCTCTCTCTCTCTCTGAGGAACACCACTTTCAAAGTACACTTTTGCAATTAGTTTTGTATAACCCAGATTTTGTTGCATATTCAAAAGCGTATCTATAGGTACAACGCAGTAAGGGTACGGTTGGGAGCAATTCTCCATAGCAAGGTGTACCATGAATTTCTGTATCCAACTGTAAATGGAGGTACAGAATGGAAAAACCTGAATACAAAAGATGGTCTGAATTTTGAAAAATCTTATACAACACGCACAAACAACTAACTGAGCGTCTATGCCAGAGATTAATATCCAGATCAGGGATAAAGAATTTAAAAGATAACTAGATTTTATCCAACAATTTAAGATGAGAGTCAACAGCTGAAGAACAATATTCAAAACATGGTATAATGAAAAAATATATATCATACACTCCATAGTAAACCTCTTTCCCTTTTCTACCAGTTTCCAATATCTACTTGTCTGTGAAGATTGTATGAACGGGTGCCGGTGTATGGGGAAGGTCAGGGATTGTGGGGAGAAGTACGGATGTGGATAGGGAAGAGGTGTGCAAGGGGATGGGGAAATTTGGCACCGTCACTTCAGAACCAGATGAACGAGATTTGGGAGACAATGAGAAGACGATTTAGGTTTTTTTATATATAAAAATATATATATATATATATATATATGTGTGTGTGTATATACATATATATACACATATATACATATATATATACACATATATACATATATATATACATATATACACACACACATATATATATATATATATGCGTGTTTGTGTGTGCCTGAGGCCTTTGTCCTGCAGAGGACTATCAACGGATGATGATGATGATGATATATACTATACATGCATAAAGAGAGAGAGAGAGAGAGAGAGAGAGAGAGAGAGAGAAAGCTTTCATTCAATACCATAAATCAATTAATATCAATATAATGACAATACAGACCGGGTGAATACCATACACGAATAAAAAACTATTAAATTAACCATCTCTTAAATCACAATAATCTCCTTTCACAATCACCAATAAAACAGAAAGGGGGCATATACCCCGTCGGGATCAGCAGAATCCAACAGACAACGCCCCCCCCCCCCCCCCCGGGAGGAATAGGAGTGATGGGGTTAGCTGTGCCATGCCAGGTGGTGCAGGCAGGGCCAGGGTGCCTCTATGCCCTTACAGCTGGTGTGAGGCAAGAAAAATCTGCCATCTGGTGTAAGTTGGCTCTCTTTCCCTACTGAGAGAGAGAGAGAGAGAGAGAGAGAGAGAGAGAGAGAGATCCGCTTTCTCTCTCCTCCAGCTCTGTTTTCAGACATTTTTTTTTTATCAATACAGTAATTCCTTCATATGTTCAAACAGGTTAGCCTAGTGAAACCAGTTCCTCCTTATGTTGACATTTCCAACATTGTGGCCTACATTAGAGAATAATGATTATAATAATTTTGAATATAAATAAAAATAACATTTCATACAAAGTCTCATAGTATGGAAAGTGCAGCCTTTATGTATATAACATAGCCATTATGTATCCAGTACAGCCATTATGTATCCCATGTATGAAAGAAATAAGAAAGTCTAAAGGATAGGAATATCCTGGGCTTAATCTCGAAGATATGCATAGAAACCCATTTTGAAAAAGAAAATCACAGAAAATATGAAAACAGAAACATGGGAAGAGTTCTCGTGCTTAACAGTCGATCGAAATAAACAATCACCCACACTGACCAGGGCGCAGAATGGCCTCACAGGCACCAGCGCCAGGATATATAGTCCAAATTTCTCGACCAGATACACTGATCAAACACAAAGGGGAAGAGACGCTCTTTCTATTTTCTATGTCCTTAACTATCATCAACTTCTCTAATGGGGTCACTGTTTCCTATAGGTCTTTTTACACGATTGATGTTAGAGATTGAAAATTAAATTGAATAAAATGACGGGTTGAAGCCTCCTTGAAAATGGTAAGAAGTAAAAACATCCCTTGAAAAAGGGGGTCAGGTTGAAAACACTCTTAAAAAAGGGGTCAGGTTGAAAACACTCTTGAAAAAGGGGTCAAGTTGAAAACACTCTTAAAAAAGGGGTCAGGTTGAAAACTCTTGAAAAAGGGGTCAGGTTGAAAACACTCTTGAAAAAGGGGCCAGGTTGAAAACACTCTTGAAAAAGGCGTCAGGCTGAAAACACTCTTGAAAAAGGGGTCAGGTTGAAAACTCTTGAAAAAGGGGTCAGGTTGAAAACTCTTGAAAAAGGGGTCAGGTTGAAAACTCTTGAAAAAAGGGGTCAGGTTGAAAACACTCTTGAAAAAGAGGTCAGGTTGAAAACACTCTTGAAAAAGGGGTCAGGTTGAAAACACTCTTGAAAAAGGGGTCAGGTTGAAACCATCACTGGGGAAAAGGTAGAGCTAAAAAATCTCCAAGGAAAAGGGATTGCACGAAAATATGATTTTGTAATTTCTATAAATTTCTTTGAAATTGACCCTATCAAACGGAGCAT
>NC_090765.1:32958733-32961233 GCF_036898095.1 Palaemon carinicauda
TTTTGTTATGTTGAAAACACTATTTTCTTTTACATGTTTCAGGATATATTTGTAATTTGAACGTTATCATCTTTGTTTTACCTTAACCAGTAATCAAATACCTTATACATGGTGAGTTGCCTTCGTTATAATATATTTGCGTGATTTGAAGCTCATGATGTGAAATTATTGCAAGGAATATGGGTACTGATATTACCTCCGCTAACGAAGTTGGAAGGAGGTTATGTTTTCGCCCCCATTTGTCCGTTTGTCTGTTTGTTTGTGAACAAGTTCCTAGCCAGAGTTGTACTCGTAGCGTAGTGAAACTTTGTAGGATTAATTTTGAAAATCCTAGGTCAAAAGGTCAAGGTCAAGGTCTGGTTGAGATAATGGTCGACCGAATAAGCCTTACCTTAACTCCAAGTTCACATATAGTTGTAATAGACTTCAAATATGCCTACGATCTAACTGATTCTGGGAAAGGCAAGCTGGTTTCGAGAAATAAGCGGCCGTGGCTGAGATCTGCACTCTAGAGTGTTTTATCATAAAATATGTTTAAAGACAAGTCAGTCTCTCTCTCTCCCTCTCTCTCTCTCTCTCTCTCTCTCTCTCTCTCCTCTCTCTCTCTCTCTCAAAAAAAGGGGATCGAGATCCTGTACTTGGCGTTTGTGATATATCCAAAGAAGCAATGAGGAAAAACCGTATCCATTTACACAGACCGGGACTCTTGCCAGACAGATTACTTTGAAACAAAATCTTTAATGTTCTCCGAAAAGCAACATCAAAGTGAGGCGTTTATCAAAGGGTCCGTTTGCAGAAGTGGACAGGTTAGAGAGAGAGAGAGAGATGAGAGAGAGAGAGAGAGAGAGAGAGAGAGAGAGAGAGGTGAATAGCAGGGCCAGGGACTTGAAATAATCGTATATTAATGTAGGAACAAAATGTTTTGTGAGAGAGAGAGGAAGAGAGAGAGAGAGAGAGAGAGAGAGAGAGAGAGAGAGAGAGAGAGAGAGAGAGAGAGAGAGGTGAATACCAGTGCCAGGGACTTGAAATACTCGTATATTAATGTAGGAACATGAGAGAGAGAGAGAGAGAGAGAGAGAGAGAGAGAGAGAGAGAGAGAGAGAGAGAGAGAGAGAGAGAGAGAGAGGTGAATAGCAGGGCCAGGGACTTGACATGATCGTATACTAATAAGTAGCAAGATGTTTGTTTGTTTGTTTGAGAGAGAGAGAGAGAGGAGAGAGAGAAAGAGAGGAGAGAGGAGAGAGAGAGAGAGAGAGAGAGAGAGAGGAGAGAGGGTGAATAGCAGGGCCAGGGACTTGACATGATCGTATACTAATATAGTAGCAAGATGTTTGTTTGTTTGTTTGACGAGAGAGAGAGAGAGAGAGCAGAGAGAGAGAGAGAGGAGAGAGAGAGAGAGAGAGAGAGAGAGAGAGAGATTAATTTCATTAGGTGTCTGTTGACTCTTTCATTACACGGATGGTTTCCTCTCAAGAAATGCTGAGGAAAACTAGACCGGGAAATATCATCAACTAATGACTAAAATCTTATTTATCTCTTTCTCTGAGATAAACTTGCAGACGCAGCCTCCTTGTCCAATTCATTTTCCTTAACTTCATCCGAAGGAAATATCAAGGTATAAAATTTTCAAAGAATTCAATCCAATTTTCCTCGTAGTAATTTTAGTTTTTTGTTTTTTTAATTTTACTACCTTTGTATGAACTGAATTTTCACTTTCACAGATGCATATATATATATATATATATATATATATATATATATATATATATATATATATATATATATATATATATATATATATATGGTGTTGGTGTGTGTGTGTGTGTGTGTTTGTTGCTGAAAGTGAAAATTCAGTTCCTCCATATGATATCAAATTTCGAAAATATAAAATATTAACAATAGTTCGATTAAAGAAAACAAAATACATTGAACTAGAACTCCACAAAATACCATAAATTACGAAAAAAAAATATCATAGAAATAAGGATTTTATTACAAATGCATCAAATAACCTACACAATAAAGTGGAATATCCTAACAGCAAAAATACACCAATAATAATCTATACGATAGAATGATTTCAATACTGAATAATAGATGCGAAAACGCTTACAATATTTTATTCAGTGATTTTCTAAAAGGGTGTAGAGGTTCGAAAAGAATGGCATGGAAATGAAAAAAGCTGTAGTGATATAGTGTATGTCAACTTCCCTTAAGCGTCAACAGAAAGTAATTACTTGTGAAGACTCTCCACTCTTGCTCTCCACTCGGGAGCTCTTAAAGGCAGAGACAAGGGACAGTGACAATGTTCTATCAAGCAGGACATTGTACTATAGTCCATTTCTTTTATCGAGGCAGATTTGCACCGACTCGCAGCGGTGCCCTTTAGCTCGGAAAAGTTTCCTGATCGCTGATTGGTTAGAATTATCTTGTCCAAACCAATCAGCGATCAGGAAACTTTTCCGAGCTAAAAGGGCACCGCTGCGAGTCGGTGCAAATC
>NC_090765.1:32966233-32971233 GCF_036898095.1 Palaemon carinicauda
TTACCTCTAAATTTAACCAACTATATGCTTAGTGCGTGCGTAATTGTAATCTCTCAGTACCCTTCCGCCTCTAGCGAAAACGCTACCCCCCAAGTCCAATACAAGGATGAACCCCTTCTCTCTCTCTCTCTCTCTCTCTCTCTCTCTCTCTCTCTCTCTCTCTCTCTCTCTCCCGTTACATTACTTTGTACCATTCTTTAAGGAGTTCCTATTCAACCATTAAAATCTCTCTTTCCATTACGTTACTTTATACCACTCTTACCAAGGCGCTCCTATCCAACTACTAAACACACACACACACTCTCTCTCTCTCTCTCTCTCTCTCTCTCTCTCTCTCTCTCTCTCTCTCTCTCTCTCTCTCTCTCTCTTAAAAACTATGAATTTCCGTCGACGCTTCTGCGTCAGTGGCACAAAACGACCGGGGCTGCGAAATGAGGTTAGACTGTCAAAGAGTCCGACAGAAACTGACGGAAAATGGAACATGGCTAAGTAGGGGATGGTGGCCCGAATTTGGGGGGGTGGGGGGTTGGGGGTTGGTAGGAGGAAATTGTCGAGACGCGTTGTACCATCAGAATTTAATTACACTGAAGATAAAAATAACCTTGTCACCTTTTTAGGTTAAAATTTTCAAGGTTGGCTACGCTGATGATTAAGTGTCCCTTTCAGTATTGTTAAATATCAAGGTGACTGTTATTCCATGATTAGCATTTAGCCGTTTTCAAAAATTTTTCCTTTTTATGGTGTCTGCTTGTAAAAAAGTAAATCAGAGACTAGAAAAAAAACTGTATTGATTAAGAAACATTACAGCATACACACACAGACATATATATATATATATATATATATATATATATATATATATATATATATATATATATATATATATATATATATATATATATATATATATATATACAGTATATATATACACACCAATATATATGTATGTGTAAATATATTTATTTATACATACATACATACACACACACACACACACACATATATATATATATATATATATATAAATTTTTAAATATATCAGTATATATATACACACCAATATATATGTATGTGTAAATATATTTATTTATACATACATACACATACACACACACACACACACACACACACACACACACACATATATATATATATATATATATATATATATATATATATATATATATATATATATATATATATATATATGAATGTAAAACTTGTTTACCTCAGCACAGGATATGATTATAGAAATCAATTGGCTATATATCATCATTCGAAAAAGCTGAATCAAAGCATTTCCAACAACGACGTAGTGTTCAAGGTCATGGCGTAAATTCGATGCGATTACACTGATCATAAAAACTACGTTGCAGCATTTCCTCTGCTTGGAATATGTGATACAAAAAAATACATGAAATGTTACACATTTTCCTCTTGCCAGCTTAAACACAGTCTTTAGATACTACCGCTAGAGAGTTATGGGGTCTTTTGACTGGCCAGACAGTACTACATTGGATCCTCCTCTCTGGTTACGGTTCATTTTCCCTTTGCCTACATACACACTGAATAGTCTGGCATATTCTTTACATATTCTCCTCTATCCTCATACACCTGACAACACAGATTACCAAACAATTCTTCATCACCCAAGGGGTTACTGCACTGTAATTGTTCAGTGCCACTTTCCTCTTGGTAAGGGTAGAAGAGACTCTTTAGCTATGGTAAGCAGCTCTTCTAGGAGAAGGACACTCCAAAATCAAACCACTGTTCTCTAGTCTTGGGTAGTGCCATAGCCTCTGTACCATGGCCTTTCACTGTCTTGGGTTAGAGTTCTCTTGCTTGAGGGTACACTCGAGCACACTCTCCTATCTTATTTCTCTTCCTTTTGTTTTGTTAAAGTTTTTATAGTTTATATAGGAGATATTTATTGTTGTTACTCTTCTTAGAATATTTTATTTTCCTTTTTTCCTTTCCGCACTGAGCTATTTTCCCTGTTGGAGCCCCTGGGCTTATAGCATACTGCTTTTCCAACTAGGGTTGTAGCTTAGTAAGTAATAATAATAATAATAATTAGTAATGGAGCTTAAACAGTCTTCGTGCAATGGAAATATTCAGTAATGCTTGTGTATTATTACGTTGTTGTAGTGGTTTTTTATATGATTGATATAAATAGGAATAAATAAATTCAGCAATGGTTATGATAAACCATAAATGGTCATTTAAAAAAAAAAAGAGCTTTTTTATGCAGTGTTGAAAGAATATGCCACCAACATTTATATGTGAGAAAAGTAAATTTCATTAATCTTAAAACAGAAAAAATCGGATGTTCAGTTTCGAACCTAAAGAAATAAATAATAGGACTTGACCTATAGTTTATGGGGAACAAACATGAGAGAGAGAGAGAGAGAGAGAGAGAGAGAGAGAGAGAGAGAGAGAGAGAGAGAGAGGAATAACAATTGAAAAAATGTAACTAATAAGTTTTCTTAAAAAAAATAGTAATGCAAGTATATAGAAAGACATTGGTGTTTCACAAAGCAACCTAATCTAACCTCACGAGCACCATCTACAAGAATGTCAGCAATTGTGGTGGCCGATGTGGTAACGTCCCTGACTGGTGATCGCCTAACTGAGGTTCGAGTCCCGCTCAAAATCGTTAGTTTCTTGGTCGCTGCAACTTCACCATCCTTGTGAGCTAAGGATGAAGTGTTTAGGGGAACCTATAGGTCTATCTGCCGAATCATCAGCAGCCATTGCCTGGCAGTCCTTGGTTCTAGCTTGGGTGGAGAGGGGGCTTAGGCGCTGATCATATGAATATATGGTCAGTCTCTGGATCATTTTCCTGCTCGATTGGGCAATGTCACTGCTCCTTGCCTCTGCCATTCATAAGCGGTATTTAAACCTTTGAAACCTA
Organism: Palaemon carinicauda; assembly: GCF_036898095.1. Lineage (NCBI taxonomy): Eukaryota > Metazoa > Arthropoda > Malacostraca > Decapoda > Palaemonidae > Palaemon > Palaemon carinicauda. The sequence goes on from NC_090765.1 coordinate 32,969,148, forward strand.
ACAACAGGGTTACCAGATTATTTCCACTGGATTATCATACATGAACCTTAAAATTATCGTTTTTTAAACCAAAATTATCGTACACACTTTCAATATGATTATTAAGGAGTAACATATATAGCTTATTTCAAGGTATTTTAGTATAATTGCTTAATCAAACACACACACATACATTGTATATACCCAAGGTATGTATCGTACATCGTACCGGACCCAAAATAATCGCACATGTACGATAATTATCGTACGAATGGCAACCCTACCTAACAATAAACCAGTAAAGGGCCCTGTGACATCGTGGAACACCAACACAATACGAATAGCGATGCTCTGTCAAGCGAGTAGCACGCGTAAGATCTTAGGGCGTTATTAGAATGGAATGGAATGGGAAATTCAGGCTTAGCGCTAATCACTGGAACCCAAGGGGTCATTCAGTGCTAACTCGGGGCGTAATTACTAAAGAGGCTAATGGACGTTCCCTTTTGATGTGGAACTTTTGGAAGATGACCCAGCAGAATGGCCTCCGGCGATGCTCGAAATCTTAATTATCATTAATTGGAAAGGGGAACCCAGCTCAAATAGGAATCTTGTTAACTTATATGATGCAATAGCTGATGGGAAGCGTAACTTATATGATGCAATAGCTGATGGGAAGAGTAACTTATGTGATGCAAAAGCTGATGGGAAGAGTAACTTCTATGATGCAAAAGCTGATGGGAAGAGTAACTTAAGACGTATCTGTACCAGACCTAAATGAAAAAGTGGAAAAACAGAGGAAAGAAACGCATTGGGTTATAAAGACGTGTATTAAGACAGCTTGGATAAAGAAAATCCAAGGCAATATGAACCTACAAAAGAATGTATCAGTAGTGTAAGGGGTTATCGATAAGCTGCTGATGATATTCCAGGAAGGTGTACGATGAGGTTTTTGATAGTCTCCAGCAAAAGGTTATAAAATGAATGTGGTAGCGACTGTCGTCCTGTTAAGGAGCCAACCTCCTTTGGGGAAAACTGCAAAATTAGTGGATAATTTTGGTATTAACCAATTGTAATTGTGTTTTGAAGTATATAGGAAAATCTATTCAAAAGGCTACTTATTACAAATCGTCCTATATCCCAGCTGGAATAAAGTCACCACAGTGAATAAATACCTCTTTCCTTGGCTCATTGTTGTTTCTAAAATCTATAAAGTTTTTTAATTTTCTAAAACTTTTAGTGATCACCTTTAATGAGGGAATTTTTGGAGCACATCAAATCTCACCTATTTCAAATATCTATTGCCACATTTTATTTACCCCAAAATTGGTCTTTCTTTACTCAAAGTAGGAATATTTTTGTGTCATAACTGTACAAAACTCAACAGCAAAAACTCTCCAAAACTCAACATAACTTGACAGCAAAATCCGTCTTCAAAGTTCCTCATATTCCCTTCAAACCTTCCCTACAATTTAGGTCATAAAACCAAATTTCACTCTACTACTACAGCTATGATTCGCAGGTAAAAAAAAAAGGTTTCTTACAGAGCAAAGTCATAAACGCAGAGCGGGGGTCGGCGACCCTTTAATCAAAGGATAATAACCCTTGTTATACGCCTAGCTAGATCACTATGCACGAAAACACCTTATCGGCAAAGTATAACAAACACTCAAAAACCAATAATTTTCTGAGAACAAAAAGGGTGTTTCTTGAGTGTGTTCTTTAGGGAATTACTAGTGTACCCGACCCGTCAGAAATGAACCTAAATATTTGGATATATATGCACACACAGGTACAATTACACACCTCTCACCAGGGTATGATTACTCCTTTTCACCATACCCGAGGGACAGAGAAAGCTGAATATATATATATATATATATATATATATATATATATATATATATATATATATATACTGTATATATATATATATATATATATATATATATATATATATATATATATATATATATATACTGTATATATTTATATATATACTGTATATATATATAGATATATATATATATATATATATATATATATATATATATATATATATATATATTAAAAATGTATATATAAATATATATATATATATATATATATA
>NC_090765.1:32986233-32989083 GCF_036898095.1 Palaemon carinicauda
AACCCTAGTTGGAAAAGAAAGATGCCATAAGGACTAGGTCTCCAACAGTGAAAAATAGCCCCGTGAGGGAAAGAAATTAACTATAAGAAAAGTAATGAACAACTAAAATAAAAATATACAAGGGAAGGTAGGATTTTCAACCTGATTGCAGAGGCACGGGCAAAAAAAAAAAAAAAAAAAAAAAAAAAAAAAAAAAAAAAAAAAAAAAAAAAAGTACTGATGTGGCAAGAACAATAAAAACACAAGATCGTAAATCAAGTTTTTACCTAAATTATTTATGAGATATCCGGGGAGTAAGGTGAAAAACCCGCGATGCAGAACACACTGAATAGATATAATCGTACAATGGAATTAACAGACATGTTGAAGATAAATAGTGTAAGAGATAACTAGATGATAACAGTTCGAAGATTTTATGATAAAAGTAAATCGTATGCTAAACTCATGAAGATGGCATGGACTGATTTGGTATAATAGTGGGTCTGTAACACAGCCGATCTTTATCTTTGAATGGGTTCGATATTCAACAAAGCGCAAGTCTTGCAGTGTTTGTAGAGAAGTGTGGGTCAACGTGTTGCTGATGAGTCCAGAATAGAATTGTAGGAAGATATGGATGTTGTGGTGTTTTTTGCGCAATAGTGACCTTTAGATGAGCAAATAAGGGATAGATGCTACAGGCAATGAATTCTGTTTTTTTTTTTTTTTTTTTTTGGCAAGACAAGAAATTATATATATATATATATTATACTATATATATATATATATATATATATATATATATATATATATATAGATATATATATACATATATAGATATATATGTATATATATATGTATATATATATTATATAATATATATATATATAGATATATATATATATATATATATATATATATATATATATAATATATATATATATATATATATATATATATAGCCACACATGTATGAATATACACATACGTACGCAGACAGTAAGTATATATATATATATATATATATAAAACGGTGTATGTGATCAACATATAGCTGATCGTCCTACAGAAGAAATGTACGCACGTTGATATGGTTAGTATCAAAATAAGCCACCAATTTAGCAATCTCAGACACCTTTCAAACACGCTCTACAAAATCCACAAAGAGTTGTAAATAACACGAATTCACACAGACACCAAAGAGAGAAAATCAGACCAATTTACTATTAAGACCTGCACTATAAACCCAATGGAATGTGGAAATCCTTTATCTTTTTAATAGGAAATCACATTAACAACAACCGTTCAAACGCGACCACATCCAGTCAAGCATTTCCTGTCGGGGTTATTCATGCACAAAGGGAATTTCCATCCAAGAAGTTCCAGGAGTTACCTAATTGTCTGACTTTCAAGATAATGTTGAGAGAGAGAGAGAGAGAGAGAGAGAGAGAGAGAGAGAGGTTAATAGCAGGGCCAGAGATTTGAAATTATTGTATATTAATGTCGGAGCAAAATGTTTGTATGTGAGAGAGAGAGAGAGAGAGAGAGAGAGAGAGAGAGTTTTTATTCATATAAAGGTACATTTTCTTATTATGGTTTTAAAGTTAAATAATATTTTTTTAACTTTTTTCTAATACATGATGAAAATATACTTAATTGTCTAGAGAGAGAGAGAGAGAGAGAGAGAGAGAGAGAGAGAGCGAGAGAGAGTTTTTATTCATATAAAGGTACATTTTCTTAATATGGTTTTAAAGTTAAATAATATTTTTTTAACATTTTTCTAATACATGATGAAAATTTACTTAATTGTCTAGAGAGAGAGAGAGAGAGAGAGAGAGAGAGAGAGAGAGAGAGAGAGAGAGAGAGTTTTTATTCATATAAAGGTACATTTTCTTATTATGGTTTTAAAGTTACAGTAATTTGTTTTAACTTTTTTCTAATACATGATGAAAATTATTCATCAATGCCTTCTCAAAATGTAGACATCATTAGAATAGGCATACAAACAATACATACATTTCGGAATGTTTAACGTCATTGTATAAATGCCTTTGGAAAAAAAAAAATAGACGAGTCTCAGTATAACCAATTCATTATATTCTAAAATTTTCTTATTATGGTTTGGAAGTCACAATATTTTTTTTTTTTTACCGTTTTTCTAATACATGATAAAAATTATTCATTAATGCCTTCTCAAAATGTTGACATCGTTACAACAGACCTACAAGCAACACAAACATTTCGAAATGTTTAACGTCCATGCATAAATGCCTTTGAAAAAAGAAAAAAAAATAGACGAGTCTCAGTATAACCAATTCATTATATTCTAAAATTTTCTTATGGTTTTGAAGTCACAATATTTTTTTTTACCGTTTTTCTAATATATGATGAAAATTATTCATTAATGCCTTCTCAAAATGTTGACATAGTTACAACAGACCTACAAGCAATACAAACATTTCGAAATGTTTAACTTCAATGTATAAATGCCTTTGGAAAAAAAAAAAATAGACGAGTCTCAGTATAACCAATTCATTATATTCTAAAATTTTCTTATTATGGTTTTGAAGTAACAATATTTTTTTTTTACCGTTTTTTTAATACATGATGAATATTATTCATTAATGCCTTCTCAAAATGTTGATATCGTTACAACAGACCTACAAGCAATACAAACATTTCGAAATGTTTAACGTCAATGCATAAATGCCTTTGGGAAAAAAAAAAAAATAGACGAGTCTGAGTATAACCAATTCATTATATTCTATGTACAAAGACATGGGATGAGAAGCATACAACTCCTAATTAAGAGTTGGAATATGGTAACAAAATTAAGACCGAGGACGTAATTCCTACGAAATCTTTAAGATCGTA
>NC_090765.1:32989583-32992083 GCF_036898095.1 Palaemon carinicauda
AATACATGATGAAAATTATTCATTAATACCTTCTCAAAATGTAGACATCATTAGAATAGGCATACAAACAATACATACATTTCGGAATGTTTAACGTCATTGTATAAATGCCTTTGGAAAAAAAAAAAAATAGACGAGTCTCAGTATAACCAATTCATTATATTCTAAAATTTTCTTATTATGGTTTTGAAGTCACAATATTTTTTTTTTACCGTTTTTCTAATACATGATGAAAATTATTCATTAATGCCTTCTCAAAATGTAGAAATCGTTACAACAGACCTACAAGCAATACAAACATTTCGAAATGTTTAACATCAATGCATAAATGCCTTTGAAAAAAGAAAAAAAAAAATAGACGAGTCTCAGTATAACCAATTCATTATATTCTAAAATTTTCTTATTATGGTTTTGAAGTCACAATATTTTTTTTTACCGTTTTTCTAATACATGATGAAAATTATTCATTAATGCCTTCTCAAAATGTAGACATCGTTACAACACACCTACAAGCAATACAAACATTTCGAAATGTTTAACATCAATGCATAAATGCCTTTGAAAAAAGAAAAAAAAAATAGACGAGTCTCAGTATAACCAATTCATTATATTCTAAAATTTTCTTATGGTTTTGAAGTCACAATATTTTTTTTACCGTTTTTCTAATACATGATGAATATTATTCATTAATGCCTTCTCAAAATGTTGATATCGTTACAACAGACCTACAAGCAATACAAACATTTCGAAATGTTTAACGTCAATGTATAAACGCCTTTGGAAATCAAAACATCAAAAATAAAAAAATGCAGAGAAACTTTAAGTCTCAACATAAGCGATTTATATTCTATGTACAAAGACATGGGATGAGAAGCATACAACTCCTAATTAAGAGTTGGAATATGGTAACAAAATTAAGACCGAGGACGTAATTCCTACGAAATCTTTAAGATCCGCGTAATGAAGGAAGATTATAGGAACAGTTGAATAATGGAGCACACACTGAATGTAAAAACTTTGCATTAACATTTTTTCTCCTAAGTCAAATCACTATTCTTTTCAGGATATGAAATTAGTTTCATTTCGACCAGGATCAAAAGGAATTATTTTGCATAGCATGAAGGCTTGGAAATCCCTATTCAGAATACGCTAAAAAAAAAAAAAAAAAAAAAAAAAAAAAAAAAAAAAAAAAAAAAAAAAAAAAAAATTTAGTGGGTAAAAAGCGTGAATAACAATATAAAAGGCGTTTGATAAAAGTCATTTAATAATTTTGCATACATCCAACACTGAATAATAATAAAAATCTATCCAAGCATTGGAATTCTGGATGAAAATATGAGCGCATTAATATAAACTAAATCTCTCACTGTGAAATTTTCCTAATTAACTTGTGCGTCATTTACAAAGACTAAAATTTACACATAACATCTAATACCAATATGAAAAAAAAATGAAAAAAATCCAATAAAAATATGAAGAATATAATGAAAAATGAAAAAAAAGTAATAAAAAGCAAACCTAGATAATCAACAATGATATAAAACTATCGTCAATTAGAGAGAGAATAACAACTAATGGCTGCTCATACAAACAAACAAGTCCCATGTCTACTAAAAACAGGCCCCGCAAAAATTGAGTTCAGCAAAATAGTTCCACAACAGCGTTTAAAAAAAAAAAAAAAAAAAAACTTTTTTATTCATCACCATTAAGCACTGCAATAGCGTGAAATTGACTGGACCGTATTAGGTCTAGGCTTTTTAGCCCCGCAATACTAGAGGCAGGAACTAAAGGAGTGACAAACAGCGGTTTTAAACTATAAATAAAGATAAATAGCTTCTAATTTATTTTTATTGTTATTTATTAATAACTGTGCTAGCTCATTTGGCCTGGAATCTCTCAATGCCATTTATCATTTAGAGTTGAAATTTATCACATGAAATCCCTCATTAATACAAATACTACATAATCTTCTAGAAGTTTTATTCCAGATGCGGCCAGACTGTGGAATGATCTTCCTAACCAGGCAGTTGAATCAGTGGAATTTCTGAAGTTCGAACTTTTTGTAAATGCTTATAAATGCTTGATCTATTTTAATATTATTGATCTTAAACTATTTCATACTTTTTATTCATTATTTATATATAGTCTGTTACTATCGTATTTTCTTCCCCTAAAGAACGACTTTCCCTGGTGGAGCCCTTAGCCTTGTAGCAGCATGCGTTTCCAAATAGGGTTGTAGCCTGGCTATTGATTATAATAATCTCCCCTATACAATAAAGAGCAAGTGTCTGAGTATATATATATATATATATATATATATATATATATATATATATATATATATATATATATATATATATATATATATACATACATTTCTTTCCTGTCACGCTCTGGGAAAGATGGAGTAGTCATACCTTGTGAAGAAGAGGTACCCGAGAGGTGCATTTAGAAACTACACTCTCCCGAAATTTACCAAACCAGCGGGTTGTAGTAGGGT
>NC_090765.1:32997083-33002083 GCF_036898095.1 Palaemon carinicauda
ATTCATACGAATCTACTAAAGAGAACTTGTTTTAATACATCAAGTATGAGTCCAGATGCTATAAAATATGTCCATAATTAAAGATCTTTCCTATTCACTCAAATGAAATAAATGAAATATTCAAGAGCGAACAAAATATCTTTTCACAAAGGGAATGGAACAAACCAGCAATGCAGGACCTGGTAAGCGGTAAGTTGGAGGGGGGGGGGGGGGTCTTAGCTGTTACTGGACCACCCTGTGTAACCCTACATGACATTCTACACATGACACAGTACACAGAAGACACTGCTTGATAAACAACGACGACACTCTACACAAGACTGCTTAATATTCCGTTCCATAAACCACTCCATTTCAGACAATAACAAAAAAAAACAATCACGCTCTGGTAGTCGGTTAGCTCACCTGTGCGACATAAATAAACAACGGAATACATCAATTGACCACCTGTACGAGGCTGCTGTACACGCCAGTACGAAGATCATAAGAATTAGCTTCGGGTAGGGACGGATAGCAGACAGATCGTGGTTTCCAATTGCAAATGAAAACGGGAAATCTAGCTGTACTAATTCAAATTTAATATATAAAAAATAGCATCAATAACTTTAATTACTAGTTGAAAATATGATAAAAATGTAGAGAATTGGGCAATAAATAAAGAAATGCATGCTGCTCTCTACCAGTCCCCGACGAAATATTGAAGGATACACCAATAGAGTACAGGAAACTTTCTCGCTATATGAAACTTTTGTGTAATGAATAACCCTACAACAGCTCTTTTTTAGTAAGAAAATCCTGTTCAACCTTTGTGTAACCTAAAAGGGAGTCTCCCTATTTAATAGCTCAAAAGTTATGGTTAAGGTTAAGTCTACAGAATTTATATAGGTAACTACGTCTGGTATAAACAAAATGAAATAAATAAATTCACGTTGAAGAAGACTGAAGTCGCAGACGATCTCTCCTCATGTAAATCTATGCACAATGGCCCACCTTTATAACAAGTTCCATAGAAATACCTTGAACTATATGCACAATGGCCCACCTTTGTAACAAGTTCCATAGAAATCCCTTGAACTATATGCACAATGGCCCACCTTTGTAACGAGTTCCATAGAAATCCCTTGAACTATATGCACAATGGCCCACCTTTGTAACGAGTTCCATAGAAATCCCTTGAACTATATGCACAATGGCCCACCTTTGTAACAAGTTCCATAGAAATCCCTTGAACTATATGCACAATGGCCCACCTTTGTAACAAGTTCCATAGAAATCCCTTGAACTATATGCACAATGGCCCACCTTTGTAACAAGTTCCATAGAAATCCCTTGAACTATATGCACAATGGCCCACCTTTGTAACAAGTTCCATAGAAATCCCTTGAACTATATGCACAATGGCCCACCTTTGTAACAAGTTCCATAGAAATCCCTTGAACTATATGCACAATGGCCCACCTTTGTAACAAGTTCCATAGAAATCCCTTGAACTATATGCACAATGGCCCACCTTTGTAACAAGTTCCATAGAAATACCTTGAACTCTATGCACAATGGCCCACCTTTGTAACAAGTTCCATAGAAATCCCTTGAACTCTATGCACAATGGCCCACCTTTGTAACAAGTTCCATAGAAATCCCTTGAACTCTATGCACAATGGCCCACCTTTGTAACAAGTTCCATAGAAATCCCTTGAACTCTATGCACAATGGCCCACCTTTATAACAAGTTCCATAGAAATCCCTTGAACTCTATGCACAATGGCCCACCTTTATAACAAGTTCCATAGAAATCCCTTGAACTCTATGCACAATGGCCCACCTTTGTAACAAGTTCCATAGAAATCCCTTGAACTATATGCACAATGGCCCACCTTTGTAACAAGTTCCATAGAAATACCTTGAACTATATGCACAATGGCCCACCTTTGTAACAAGTTCCATAGAAATACCTTGAACTCTATGCACAATGGCCCACCTTTGTAACAAGTTCCATAGAAATCCCTTGAACTCTATGCACAATGGCCCACCTTTGTAACAAGTTCCATAGAAATCCCTTGAACTCTATGCACAATGGCCCACCTTTGTAACAAGTTCCATAGAAATCCCTTGAACTCTATGCACAATGGCCCACCTTTGTAACAAGTTCCATAGAAATCCCTTGAACTCTATGCACAATGGCCCACCTTTGTAACAAGTTCCATAGAAATCCCTTGAACTCTATGCACAATGGCCCACCTTTGCAACAAGTTCCATAGAAATCCCTTGAACTCTATGCACAATGGCCCACCTTTATAACAAGTTCCATAGAAATCCCTTGAACTCTATGCACAATGGCCCACCTTTGTAACAAGTTCCATAGAAATCCCTTGAACTCTATGCACAATGGCCCACCTTTGTAACAAGTTCCATAGAAATCCCTTGAACTCTATGCACAATGGCCCACCTTTGTAACAAGTTCCATAGAAATACCTTGAACTCTATGCACAATGGCCCACCTTTGCAACAAGTTCCATAGAAATACCTTGAACTATATGCACAATGGCCCACCTTTGTAACAAGTTCCATGTAAATACCTTGAACTATATGCACAATGGCCCTCCTTTGCAACAGGTTCCATAGAAATACCTTGAACTATATGCACAATGGCCCTCCTTTGCAACAAGTTCCATAGAAATACCTTGAACTATATGCACAATGGCCCTCCTTTGCAACAAGTTCCATAGAAATCCCTTGAACTATATGCACAATGGCCCACCTTTGTAACAAGTTCCATGTAAATACCTTGAACTATATGCACAATGGCCCTCCTTTGCAACAAGTTCCATAGAAATACCTTGAACTATATGCACAATGGCCCTCCTTTGCAACAAGTTCCATGTAAATACCTTGAACTATATGCACAATGGCCCTCCTTTGTAACAAGTTCCATGTAAATACCTTGAACTATATGCACAATGGCCCACCTTTGTAACAAGTTCCATAGAAATACCTTGAACTATATGCACAATGGCCCACCTTTGTAACAAGTTCCATAGAAATCCCTTGAACTATATGCACAATGGCCCACCTTTGCAACAAGTTCCATAGAAATCCCTTGAACTATATGCACAATGGCCCACCTTTGCAACAAGTTCCATAGAAATCCCTTGAACTATATGCACAATGGCCCACCTTTGTAACAAGTTCCATAGAAATCCCTTGAACTATATGCACAATGGCCCACCTTTATAACAAGTTCCATAGAAATCCCTTGAACTATATGCACAATGGCCCACCTTTATAACAAGTTCCATAGAAATCCCTTGAACTATATGCACAATGGCCCACCTTTGTAACAAGTTCCATAGAAATCCCTTGAACTATATGCACAATGGCCCACCTTTGTAACAAGTTCCATAGAAATACCTTGAACTATATGCACAATGGCCCACCTTTGTAACAAGTTCCATAGAAATACCTTGAACTATATGCACAATGGCCCACCTTTGTAACAAGTTCCATAGAAATACCTTGAACTATATGCACAATGGCCCACCTTTGTAACAAGTTCCATAGAAATACCTTGAACTATATGCACAATGGCCCACCTTTGTAACAAGTTCCATAGAAATACCTTGAACTATATGCACAATGGCCCACATTTGTAACAAGTTCCATAGAAATACCTTGAACTATATGCACAATGGCCCACCTTTGTAACAAGTTCCATAGAAATCCCTTGAACTATATGCACAATGGCCCACCTTTATAACAAGTTCCATAGAAATCCCTTGAACTATATGCACAATGGCCCACCTTTGCAACAAGTTCCATAGAAATCCCTTGAACTCTATGCACAATGGCCCACCTTTGTAACAAGTTCCATAGAAATCCCTTGAACTCTATGCACAATGGCCCACCTTTGTAACAAGTTCCATAGAAATACCTTGAACTATATGCACAATGGCCCACCTTTGTAACAAGTTCCATAGAAATCCCTTGAACTATATGCACAATGGCCCACCTTGGTAACAAGTTCCATAGAAATCCCTTGAACTATATGCACAATGGCCCACCTTTATAACAAGTTCCATAGAAATCCCTTGAACTATATGCACAATGGCCCACCTTTGTAACAAGTTCCATAGAAATACCTTGAACTATATGCACAATGGCCCACCTTTGCAACAAGTTCCATAGAAATCCCTTGAACTATATGCACAATGGCCCACCTTTGTAACAAGTTCCATAGAAATCCCTTGAACTATATGCACAATGGCCCACCTTTGCAACAAGTTCCATGTAAATACCTTGAACTATATGCACAATGGCCCTCCTTTGCAACAGGTTCCATAGAAATACCTTGAACTATATGCACAATGGCCCTCCTTTGCAACAAGTTCCATAGAAATACCTTGAACTATATGCACAATGGCCCTCCTTTGCAACAAGTTCCATAGAAATCCCTTGAACTATATGCACAATGGCCCACCTTTGTAACAAGTTCCATGTAAATACCTTGAACTATATGCACAATGGCCCTCCTTTGCAACAAGTTCCATAGAAATACCTTGAACTATATGCACAATGGCCCACCTTTGTAACAAGTTCCATGTAAATACCTTGAACTATATGCACAATGGCCCTCCTTTGTAACAAGTTCCATAGAAATACCTTGAACTATATGCACAATGGCCCACCTTTGTAACAAGTTCCATAGAAATACCTTGAACTATATGCACAATGGCCCACCTTTGCAACAAGTTCCATGTAAATACCTTGAACTATATGCACAATGGCCCTCCTTTGTAACAAGTTCCATAGAAATACCTTGAACTATATGCACAATGGCCCACCTTTGTAACAAGTTCCATAGAAATACCTTGAACTCCATGCACAATGGCCCACCTTTGTAACAAGTTCCATGTAAATACCTTGAACTATATGCACAATGGCCCTCCTTTGCAACAAGTTCCATAGAAATACCTTGAACTATATGCACAATGGCCCACCTTTGT
>NC_090765.1:33007083-33012338 GCF_036898095.1 Palaemon carinicauda
AACTGAAGTTGAAAAACTTTGAACAGCAACAAAACAGAAGCTGAAATGCTCTGAACAGCAATAAATTGAAGCTGAAAGGCAGTAAGCGGCAACAAAACTGAAACTGAAAAGCTTTGAGCAGCAACAAAACGGAAGCTGAAAAACTTTGAGCAGCAACAAAACCGGAACAAAAATACTCCGAACAGGAGAAAAAAAAGCAAAAAAAAAAAAAAAAGCAGAAATGCTCTGAACAGCAACAAAAACTGAAGCTGAATTGATCTGAACGCCGACAAAACTGAAATTAAAATGCTCTGAACAGCAATAAAAATGAAGCAGAAATGCTCTGAACAACAAAACTGAAGCTGAAATGCTCTGAACAGCAATCAAACTGAAGCAGAAAAGCTTGGAACTGCAACAAACCTGAAGCTAAAATGCTCTGAACAGCAGCAAAACTGAAGCAGAAATGCATGCTCTGAAGCGCAACAAGTAACATACAAACGTCGAAATGGAGAGACTTCCACGAAGGCAGACAAGCACTGGTACGGGGCACAGCAAAATCAATCCGATTTCCACTGATTGCAAGAGGCTTGAGTCCCCTTCTACTGCAAATGGGAAGCCATTAAGGCCAGCTAATGTCTTTCCTGCCAGTGATGCAATCATTGCCTACTCGAACAGATGTATCAATTCAGGCTCATTTCTCCTCAATTACATCACAATGGCATTGCATCAGTCATGGTGACAAATTATTGTAACTTATATGCAAGGGTGGTCCTGATACTTGGGGAGCCTGCCTGTGTGAAAATATCACGTAAGGAATAAAAAACACATACACGAGCACCAACATATATTCCGTATAAATAGACAATAGGTGCACACATACATACGCTATATAAATATATATATATATATATATATATATATATATATATATATATATATATATATATATATACACAGTATATATATAGTGTATATATATACAGTATATATACATATAGTGTATATATATAGTATATATACAGTATATATACATATAGTGTATATATATAGTATATATACAGTATATATACAATGTAAATATATACAGTATATATATACAGTATATATACACAGTGTATATATATATACATATATATACATGTACAGTATATATATATATATATATATATATATATATATATATATATATATATATATATATATATACACATATATACACATACAGAAAGTAGTGTGTATATATACTGTACTATATATATATATATATATATATATATATATATATATATATATATATATATATATATATATATATATACATATATATATATATACTGTACTATATATATATATATATATATATATATATATATATATATATATATATATATATATATATATATATATATTACTTATCAGTCACAAAATTGCACGTGACCAACATTCAAGTGTAAAATCCATAAGAAACAAAGCGTAAAACACCAGGTACCAAGCGCTTTCGTGTATTACGTACCCTTCTGAGAGAGAGAGAGAGAGAGAGAGAGAGAGAGAGAGAGAGAGAGAGAGAGAGAGAGAGAGAGAGAGAGAGAGAGAGAGAGAATATAAAAGATAATTTTATCACTAACACTCGTAATTTTTTTTTCAGATAAGCCACTAATACCTATTTAATATCGAATTGACTCATCTACGGTAAGAGAGCCTGACAGGAAAATTATTCTAATGATAAGATATTCCTGCCAAGCTAAAAGAATCGAACCTTAGCACAGATAGATATGGGTAACCATTTGACCTAGGAGGAAAAATAGAATTACCCCATTCGGCAATAATGAAGAGGGGGGGTGGGGGTTATTCTATAGAAAGACAATGTACAGTCTTTCATACAAGTTGTTGTATATCCTGGTCCTGGTGCTTTAGAGAGATTTCCATTACACCCCTTTCTGGACAACAGGTGTCTGGAAGCGCGAAACTTGTCAAATAGCTAGTTGAATATTTGATCGGTTTTGCGCTCCCAGAACCTGTCGTCCAGAAAGAGGTGAAATGGAAATCTCTCTAAAACGCAAGGACATCCACCAACTTATAAGAGTGACTGTACTACCGGGAGAGAAAAGCAACTAAACGACAAAATAAAGATAAATAAAATACACGAAAACAAAAATAAAAACCCAACTGGGGTAGGGACATTCAAAATAGACTGAGCAAACAAAACGACGGAAAAGGAAAAGATGCACAGACAAACAATCAATTTGTTGAAAGCCAAAGGATATAACTACGCCAATACATTCCACAGCAAATCTGCCATGACTGATATGGCTGAGTGCGTGACAGAGGCAATACGGCCATTTCCATTCCCCCACCTCTTCTCCCACCCCCTCCATTAAAAAAATCCTCTTCAAATTACTTTAGCAAAACATTTGCGCACAAACCAACAAACAAATCCACAGCCTCCCAGGTAATCCCAAAAACGTCCCAGGTAGAATTGAAACAGAGTCATCCGTTCAGTCGCGTTCCCTCTGACCATTTCCATACAAATCACACCTCAATGGATGCAATCACCCCGCCATTGCATAGGTCGATCAAACCCCGAAACAATCGCTCGAGAATCAACTCCCCTGCAATCATGCCACCCGTTGCATGAGAGGAAACGACTGGGAGGGGGAGGAGGAGGAAGGAAGGGGGAAGGAGAGGGAGGAGAAGGGGAGGGTCCTCATTTCCTTCCTAAATCACTCGGCTGTAGAATGGGAGGAAGCCAGTTCACCTCCAATCAATTCGTAATCAAATGGATGAGAGAGAGAAGATTTTTACCTTTTCATTTTGAAGTCAATTGCAAAGTTTATCTTTCAATTAGGTATGAAAATTTATATCAAAGACCTTCATTAGGAGGAAGAGGAGTAGCTAAGGAAATATACTCTTAACCTCCCTTTCTTAGGAAATATACTCATAACCTCCCTTTCTAAGGAAACATACTCATAACTTCCCTTTCTAAGGAAACATACTCTCAACCTCCCTTTCTAAGGAAACATACTCTCAACTTCCCTTTCTAAGGAAATACACTCGTAGCCTCCCTTTCTAAGGAAATATATTTTCAACTTCCCTTTCTAAAGAAATACACTCGAAACCTCCCTTTCTAAGGAAATATACTTTCAACCTCCTTTTCTAAGGAAATACACTCGTAGCCTCCCTTTCTAAGGAAATATACTTTCAACCTCCCTTTCTAAGGAAATACACTCGCAATCTCCCTTTCTAAGGCAATATACTTTCAACCTCCCTTTCTAAGGAAATACACTTGTAATCTCCCTTTCTAAGGAAATATACGCTTAAACCTCCCTTTCTAAGGAAATAAACTTTTAACCTCCCTTTCTGAGGAGAAACGTAAAGGAAAACGTAGTAAGAAATGAGGATTTTCTCTCCATTCTCCTTCGAGCGACCGAATGAACCACCGCTCGCAATCATTAAACTCGGGCATCGAAGTAGCACCAAGTTACTAATTTGTCGACGGCCTGTCTGATCAACAGAGCTGAAGGAGGCCTGTATTACAGGCCATAAATTACTCAATGGCTCTTAAATGGTCCTGCATTGGCGTGGCAACCCCCCCCCCCCCCCACTCAATCTTATGCCAATCACCTCAATCTTAATGGGTGACCAGGAAACAGGTTCTAGGATTTTAATTATCTATTTCCAATTCTGAACTGAAATATTAAAATAAACTAGAATTTCTATGTACATAACTGTATATAGGATGCGAATTAGGTTCTTCAAGGATTTCAAACAGAGAGAGAGAGAGTGAGAGAGAGAGAGAGAGAGAGAGAGAGAGAGAGAGAGAGAGCGCTACGATGTATAAATCAGTATTTAATTATACTTCACAGACCTAAAATTTTGCAATTAAAATTTTCCAATGAAACGCAAGGAGAGAGAGAGAGAGAGAGAGAGAGAGAGAGAGAGAGAGAGAGAGAGAGAGAGAGAGAGAGAGAGAGAGACTAAGCATTATAAAGTAACCCTCAAATAAATTTCTCAACTCGGTGCAATTTCGCAATGAAACGCAAGAAGAAGAAGAAGAAGAAGAAGAAGAAGAAGAAGAAGAAGAAGAAGAGGAAAGAAAAACAAGAGTTTGTCTCTTGATTCGCTCTTGGTAAAGACTAAAAGAAGACCGGTTCATCTTCGATCTAATAAAGAACCCGGTCTGGGTAATTCAAGAGGGCGGGTCCCACTTACGAAAGGGTGCACGTATGCATACCCAGGATTGTTGGACGATCATGCATGATCACTGTCGGATAATGTAGGTTCACCGTTGCAGGATGTAGGATTGCTGTTGGATAGCACGGCGTTGTCACAGTAGGGCAATGCCTGATGTGTGTTTGGAGTTAATTAATTATGTATAGTTATAAAGGTTTCTAAAGGCAAGGGACAGTGACAATGTCCTAGCTATAGTCAATTCTTTTTAGTGAGCCAGATTTGCACCGACTCGCAGGGGGGCCCTTTAAGCTCGGAAAAGTTTCCTAATAGGTGATTGGTCGTGTTTGGAGTTAATTAATCATGTATAGTTATAAAGGTTTCTAAAGGCAAGCGACAGTGACAATGTCCTAGCTATAGTCAATTCTTTTTTGTGAGGCAGATTTGCACCGACTCGCAGGGGGGCCCTTTAAGCTCGGAAAAGTTTCCTAATAGCTGATTGGTCGGAAGTACTTTTGTCCGACCAATAAGTTATTAGGAAACTTTTCCGAGGTAAAAGGGCACCCCTGCGAGTCTGTGCAATTCTGCCTCACTAAAAAGAATTGACTATAGTAGTAGTTCTATGGTGCTGTCACATGAATTTAGGAAAGGTAATTGATTAAATGAATAGTTACCTTGAATCACGGATTATGAAATTGACAGTTGATAACGAGAACAAAAGATCAAAATAAGAACAAAAGGTTTAAAGGCTGTTCATCAATTTCAAAGGAAAGTGACAGTGACAATGCTCTGAAAACTGATCATATTATACATATGAACAGCACCCAAGCCGCTCTTTACACATGCTAGGACCAGGAAGGAGCAGGCAAAAGCTGCTGATGACTCAGAAGGTAGACCTATAGGCTCTCCTAAAGTCCCAATCCTTAGGCCATAAGGATAGTGAGGTTACAGACACTAAAAGAAACTATCAAACTTGAGCGGGACTCGAACCCCGATAGATCGCCAGGCTGGGACGTTTCCAATAAGCTACCACAACCCAACTTTGTATGATAACTATAAGGCATATCAAAGATGATCGATATATGATTACTAGCCAGGATGTATCATAA
>NC_090765.1:33017838-33020338 GCF_036898095.1 Palaemon carinicauda
GAGGTACTTGGCTGCCACGAAAGTGCACCAGTGTCTCCCTCTCTCTCTCTCCTATTCGTAAATTTCCTTTCGTGTTTGAAAGTAGCAGCGTCTACCAACTGCATGCAAGGAAGATCTCTTTTCGTATTTCCCTTTGCATAAGGGCGTTCAACTCTTAGGAGGATTCGTGAGAAAAAAAGCTATTCCTTGTATGATATAAAAATGGTAGGAAGGTGAACATAATAATAATAATAGTAATAATAATAATAATAATAATAATAATAATAATAATAATAATCATAATCATCATCATCATCATCTCCTCCCAATCCTACGGACGCAAAGGGCTTCGGTTAGGTTTCGCCAGTCGTGTCAACCTTGAGTTTTTAAATCAATACTTATCCATTCATCATCACCTACTTCACGCTTCACAGTCCTCAGCCATGTAGACCTGAGTCTTCCAATAATAATAATAATAATAATAATAATAATAATAATAATAATAATAACAAAATGCATTGTTAACGCATATATTTTATTTTGTGTAAAAAAAATAGTTTAAGAACGACTTTTCATGTTAAGAGCAATCCATAGGCGGGATGAAGGTACCATGATCCAAGCGACGTCCTTCTTGTTACTAATTCAGTAAACGAAGTTTTACGGAATGGTTACATTACAACTGTACTCATGATACTGATAATTACAATGCCATATTTTACTCCAATGCTCTGCTGGTAAATTGGCTGTTTTCCAATTTTACTTTAAAACGTGTTTAGCGAGATGAAAGTTAAACACATTAGCATGTGTGTTAGAAAAATTTTCTAAGAGTTTTCCAAATGAAATGTATGAGCTCATGATGTATAACATGAGTATACAATGCCAATTATACAACTTATATTTTATGGTAATTTTGCGAATTCCTTGCACTACTTTTATAGTTGCTGAAATCTGCATCTTTCGCATTGTATCTTCTTCAACGACATCTTTCCAAAATGACCACTTACATTATCAGTAATACTACTTGCGTGTTTCCAAAATCGCTCATTGTCAAAGAGAGGGCAAGTTCCAAAAATAATGCATTATTTATAAGTCTCGAATGTTTACGTCTGTTTCCATATAAATGAAAATTTCGCAGTATGAGGCGATCCTTAACATATTTTGATGTGATTATCAATTTTTTTTTTCTGTTGAAATTAGGTGTTCATTGGTGTTACCATATCTATAGTCCATTTCTTTTAGCGATGCATATTTGCACCGACTCGCAGCGGTGCCCTTTTAGCTCGGAAAAGTTTCCGGATCGCTGATTGGTTGGACAAGATAATTCTAACCAATCAGCGACCAGGAAACTTTTCCGAGCTAAAAGGGCACCGCCGCGAGTCGATGCAAATATGCATCGCTAAAAACAAATGGACTATAGTTGCTAGTTGCTTTTCTCAGTAATCATTAATAATACTCAATGCACATTTCCATAAATGTCAAGGCGATCTCTAAAGTGCTATCTTAAAATAAAAGCAAGTTTAGTCAGTTACCCTGAATATACTGTAGGTAAACACCTGGCATGGCTGCCCGCGCATTCCTTAAAATGGCAATCAACCTCCTAATGTTAACATCGCCTACCCACAGAGTCTGAATTCTTGGAATACGCTTTAAGAGCATTCCCGAGGTAAATTATACCTCATCGTTAGAGTTTACAATAAGTTTAAAATAACCTAGAGAGAGAGAGAGAGAGAGAGGGAGAGAGAGAGAGAGAGAGAGAGAGAGAGAGAGAAGAGAGAGAGAGAGAGTGAGAGAGAGAGAGAGAGAGAGAGATTCTAAATTATACCTCATCGTTAGAGTTTACAATAAGTTTAAAATAACCGAGAGAGAGAGAGAGAGAGAGAGAGAGAGAGAGAGATTCTAAATTATACCTCATCGTTAGAGTTTACAATAAGTTTTAAAATAACCTAGAGAGAGAGAGAGAGAGAGAGAGGAGAGAGAGAGAGAGAGAGAAGAGAGAGAGAGAGAGAGAGAGAGAGAGAATTCCCAAGGTAAATCATACCTCATCGTTAGAGTTTACAATAAGTTTAAAATAACCTAGAGAGAGAGAGAGAGAGAGAGAGAGAGAGAGAGAGAGAGAGAGAGAGAGAGAGAGAGAGGAGAGAGAGAGAGAGCATTCCCAAGGTAAATTATACCTCATCGTTAGAGTTTACAATAAGTTTAAAATAACCTAGAGAGAGAGAGAGAGAGAGAGAGAGAGAGAGAGAGAGAGAGATGAGAGAGAGAGAGAGAGAGAGAGAGAGAGAGAAATTCTAAATTATACCTCATCGTTAGTTTACAATAAGTTTAAAATAACCTAGAGAGAGAGAGAGAGAGAGAGAGAGAGAGAGAGAGAGGAGAGAGAGAGAGAGAGAGAGAGAGAGAGATTCTACGATAATTAACCGTAGTAAAGACCAATGGTTGGACACCTCCAGGGTATTATCTAGCTCAAATCCGAAGGTAAATACATAGAATGAGAAGGGAGAGGTAACATCAGTTAGAAATT
>NC_090765.1:33022838-33042838 GCF_036898095.1 Palaemon carinicauda
ATATATATATATATATATATATATATATATATATATATATATATATATATATATAAATATATTTAAATATATATATATATATATATATATATATATATATATATATATATATATATATATATATATATATAATAAATATATATACATACATATATATATATATATATATATATATATATATATATATATATATATATATATATATATATTACTTGCTAAGCTACAACCCTAGTTGGAAAAGCAGAATGCTATAAGCCCAGGGGCTCCAACCAGGAAAATAGCCCAGTGAAGAAAAACTTGAACAAAACAAGAAGAAGAGAAATAAGGTAGAATAGTGTGCCCGAGTGTACTCTCAAGCAAGAGAACTCTAACCAAGACAGTGGAAGACCAGGGTACAGAGGCTATGGCACTACCCAAGACTGGAGAACAATGGTTTGATTTTGGAGTGTCCTTCTCTAGAAGAGCTGCTTACCACAGCTAAAGAGTCTCTTCTACCCTTACCTAGAGGAAAGTGGCCATTGAACAACGATGGATTTAGAAGAATTGTTTAGTAATCTCAGTGTTGTCGTGTGTAAGAGGACAGGAGAATATGTAATGAATAGGCCAGACTAGTGTGTGTGTGCGTGTGTGTGTAGACAAAGGGAAAGTGAACCGTAACCAGAGAGAAGGACCCAATGTAGTAACGTCTGGACAATCAAAAGACCCCATAACTCTCTAGCGGTAGTATTTCAACGGGTGGCTGGTGGCCTGGCCATCCTGCTACCTACTCACACACATACATACACGTGTACACACACACACACACACACACACACACACACACACATATATATATATAATATATATATATATATATATATATATATATATATATATATATTATATATATACGCACATCAGCCCCATATAATGTGGCTTTAGGGTAAAACAAGACAAAGATCACTGACACGATCAATCTTCCGGTATTAAATAAAGGTTGTATGAAACCCGTGTAAAAAAAAATTATGCCAATCTTTAAACCTAACAAATCTTTAAATTGCTAGGCTTCCCCGAATAAAGTTTCTTATCAAACACTAAACAAAATATGTTATTAGAAATAGTCACTAATTCAACAATAAAGTAAAATTAAAGGCCAACATTAAGTCTAAACGAACTCGACACAGATGAACCCTTTCAGTTCGCGTCGTGTCTAAAAGGTAGACGGAGCAGCCTCGGGAGGTCACACTTCCGACTAAACTGTCCATAACCGAGTAATTATTCGCATATAAAATGGAAATAAAAGACCAAGCCATTTGCATACAAATTAGATGCGTATAGCTATGTAAGGATGATAAAATATTAACATAAGTTTGTAAAGAACATGTATTAATAATTTGCGCATAGGCCTATGTATTAGGTGAAAGAGCGGGGAATTAATTTAAACTATAATAACGAAAGTGGAGTCTATTTATACATATTTCCCCCAAATAATGACTTACATAAATGGCTACATGTCAACTGTACGAATGAAGAAAATCAAAAGCGTAAATGTGACCAGCAATAACGCAAAGACTAAAACAAGAGTAGCTTACAATGTAACACGAACTCTACCTACAATACCACTGAGCCTGAAGACAGCTAATGTTGTTTAATGGGATATGAAAATAAATGATTTCTAATAAAGGGGTTGCTAATAGAGATTGGTCATAACAGCCTTGCTAATAAAGGAATTGCTATAACATGATTGCTAATAAAAATAATAAAACCTATCTGGAACAATTACAGTTAAAACAAGAAATCAACTTAACTTTTAGTTAAATTTTAGTAAATAAATAAGATAAGCTAACCTTTTTTATTTTGGTTATTAATAAGGGAAAAGGTAAAATAGATGGGTCTAACCACTGGAAAAAAAAAAGCAGAAATACAAAAATAAATTAGGATAAACTGTACTTAAGTATAAAAACACCTAGAACAATCGTATAAATTATAAGACCAGCCCTAAAATATGTGTAATTAACTACACAAAACATAACAAGCCTATGATAAATATCAGCGATGACCAATTATCATAATAACTGTAAACGTTTTACCTAGTTCCACAAACATACCAATTAAAACATCGTAGAAATATAAATTAGTTATTACAATCCATAGAATAAAAAAAAAAAAACCAGGTTCTCATAATCATTCACTTGTGTTTTCATTTCAAACAACGGCGTTTGCTTTAATAAAGGAAGTGTTTGCATTTAATTATAAAACCAGGTAAGCCTTACTAAAAGGTAACAATGAACTGACTTTTATATGTTGAAGGCTTAAAATACATTTAATATCAACGATGTTATTCTCTTGGGTTCGTGTAATTTATAACAATGTACTTTCAACTTAACTAACCGCATTCTTCAAAAAAAAGAAGAAAAAAAAAAAAAAACAATTAGGACTTATTTACATTAACAATAACATTGCTACCGGCATCTGCAAACGTTTAACAAGTGCATAGAAATAAAAACTTTTTGGTACTATTTACATTAACAATAACATTGCTACCGGCATCTGCAAACGTTTAACAAGTGCATAGAAATAAAAACTTTTTGGTACTATTTACATTAACAATAACATTGCTACCGGCATCTGCAAACGTTTAACAAGTGCACAGAAATAAACATCTGCAAACGTTTAACAAGTGCATAGAAATCAAACTTTTTGGTACTATTTACATTAACAATAACATTGCTGTTATTGTTACCGGCATCTGCAAACGTTTAACAAGTGCATAGAAATAAACATCTGCAAACGTTTAACAAGTGCATAGAAATAAAACTTTTTGGTACTATTTACATTAACAATTACATTGCTACCGGCATCTGCAAACGTTTAACAAGTGCATAGAAATAAACATCTGCAAACGTTTAACAAGTGCATAGAAATAAAACTTTTTGGTACTATTTACATTAACAATAACATTGCTACCGGCATCTGCAAACGTTTAACAAGTGCATAGAAATTAAACTTTTTGGTACTATTTACATTAACAATAACATTGCTAAACGTTTAACAAGTGCATCGAAATAAAACATTTTGGTACTATTTACATTAACAATAACATTGCTACCGGCATCTGCAAACGTTTAACAGCATAGAAATAAAACTTTATGGTCACCTGGGAAAATTAATATGAAAAAAACAACTTCCAACATACTGAAAAACTTACCAAAAATACGGTGATCAAATATCCACATTATACATTCCCAAGACAAAATGCAGAGGAGGGAGACTGTAAAGATCACAGAGAAAGCCACGACACACTCTACACTCGCGCACACTTTCCTCCACACTGATCGCCTGCTACAACTTCCACTACTCCAGAAGCCAGGGTTGCCATTCGTACGATAATTATCGTACATGCGCGATTATTTTGGGTCCGGTACGATGTACGATACATACCTTGGGTATATACAATGTATGTGTGTGTGTGTTTGATTAAGCAATTATACTAAAATACCTTGAAATAAGCTATATATGTTACTCCTTAATAATCATATTGAAAGTGTGTACGATAATTTTGGTTTAAAAAACGATAATTTTAAGGTTCACGTATGATAATCCAGTGGAAATCATCTGGTAACCCTGCCAGAAGCTCCCTGTGCCCCGAGGAAGGCTCGCGCACTAGCCGTCCCGTAGCTCAGCCAGTCTGAGCCAGAGTCGCTATACATCGGATTGAGTCTATACGTTAAAATGCCGGGCACGGTGTAGCCATCGACTTCGGATCTTTTCGGTTTGAGTGCCTATCGAATTTAAATGTTTTTTTTTATTCCAAAGTATGTATTTTGATGTGGGAAAACCCTAAAATGATAACCATTTTGTGGAGAAATTATTTATTAACACTTAAATTGGCTTATATCAATCAATATCTTACTGAAATGCTGCGATTTCTCTGGGCGCTTTCTTGATTTTCAGGGCACTACTGAACCTAAGAAAACCCACCTAACCTAGCATAGGGGCCCTGTATCCCTACCGGGGGAGGGGGGGGGGGCTCCGCTCCCCCTGCGACCCCCCCTTAAGGCCACAGTGATTTTCGGGACACTACCGAACCTAATACAACCACCTAACCTAGGGCCCTGTACCCCTACCTAGGCCTAGCCCCTGCGACCCCCCCCCCTTACAGCCACTACCTATCACATCCATCAATAAATAATTTCTCCACAAAATGGTTATCATTTTAGGGTTTTCCACATCAAAATACATACATTGGAATAAAAAAAAACATTAAAATTCGATAGGCACTCAAACCGAAAAGACCCTCGACTTCTATAAAGATTACGCTAAAAAGAAGCCCCAGATGGAAATAAACCACAGCCTGGGCATAAATTATGTGACATATATTTAGTGCGACGAAAGCATTAACATATGATGCAGGAATTCACCCCAAAAAAAACCTCGGAGTGTGATACAGTTACTTCCTTGTGCCCCTGTCACATGTCATATAAATCTAGTCCCATATCTTCTGAAGAAAATACAAAGCATTGTAGAGAGAAAGAAGTGATTATCTGATCATCGAGGAGTTGGAATGTATTGTAAAAACCTAGACATTGCACATTGCACAGACAATAATCTGAATTAAATCATTTGCACAATTACTATTCTTGTGTAGCTTGTTTATCATAAACGCTACAGTTAAGATAAATAGATTTTCTTTTACTCAAAGCCAGGCCATAAATAATAACAGAGAACAATGAAAAACAAAAATTGAGGGAATGGAAATAAAATAATGTGGGCTAATCTTGAAAAGAAACGACAGGCCTCCCTTTTATTGAAATAGGTCTAGGAAAACGAAAATCAGACGGAAGAGGAAACTTCCAAAGCAATAGAATTATTACTGACTGTCTCGAATTCAACTTGCCAAGTGTATGCTTATAGGTTCTTAAAATGTCTCTCGACAAACAGTATGTCAAGATTCCTTAATTAAGGCAATAGAAGAAATGTACCTCATTAACAATTCATACATTAAGGAGAGAAAAGGGGCCCAGTGTAAAGGCAGATACAAGGTAGGCCTAGGCTGAGGGTACTGTAAGATCACACAAAATCATAGTTTTTGATTCAATCTCAACATTAATGGTAACATAACTGAGCCCAAAAAACGGATAAAGCAAACGCCAAGCTTGAATTAAATAGGGGACCATTATAGAAGTAGAGAAGGTAGACTAAATGACGCATTTATAACGTACAGTCGAAGAAATGGACGCGACTCCTTGAAATAGAAGTTGCTTTAGTATTGTACAAGAACAGTACATACAAAGGAGGATTCTCCCCGTAGAGTTGTGTTATCAGATCATCAAAATGTGCGGTATTTATAAACTACTACTATAGTCTATTTTTTTTTTAGCCGTGCATATTTGCACAGACTCACTGAGGTGCCCTTTATGCTCGGAAAAGTTCCTGATACCTGATTGGTCGGAAGTATTTTTGTCCGAACACCTTCATTGTTCTCAAATAAATACCAAGTAATGTGAATCAAAACTTATTTACGAACCTATATTTCTCCGTCAGATATATGTTTTGTCAATAGGTAGTAGGTTGGCCAGGGCACCAGCCACCCGTTGAGATACTACCGCTAGAGAGTTATGGGGTCTTTTGACTGGCCAGACAGTACTACATTGGATCCTCCTCTCTGGTTACGGTTCATTTTCCCTTTGCCTACATACACACTGAATAGTCTGGCATATTCTTTACATATTCTCCTCTATCCTCATACACCTGACAACACAGATTACCAAACAATTCTTCATCACCCAAGGGGTTACTGCACTGTACTTGTTCAGTGCCACTTTCCTCTTGGTAAGGGTAGAAGAGACTCTTCAGCTATGGTAAGCAGCTCTTCTAGGAGAAGGACACTCCAAAATCAAACCACTGTTCTCTAGTCTTGGGTAGTGCCATAGCCTCTGTACCATGGCCTATCACTGTCTTGGGTTAGAGTTCTCTTGCTTGAGGGTACACTCGAGCACACTCTCCTATCTTATTTCTCTTCCTCTTGTTTTGTTAAAGTTTTTATAGTTTATATAGGAGATATTTATTGTTGTTACTCTTCTTAGAATATTTTATTTTCCTTTTTTCCTTTCCGCACTGAGCTATTTTCCCTGTTGGAGCCCCTGGGCTTATAGCATACTGCTTTTCCAACTAGGGTTGTAGCTTAGTAAGTAATAATAATAATAATAATAATAATAATAATCAATGTGAAAGAATAAATATATTATAAAGTATTGTCATGGTAGGTCTAAAATTAATAACACAATCCGCCGAAGTCAACGACAGCAGCTCATTTTCGGATGTAGGCCTACGCTTTGAAATTTTGTAATTTTTCTCATGTTTTAACACAAATTGGGATAAATTACACTCAGCATAAGTTAAACATATTATAAACTTTCTTTGAATACCAGAATTTACCAATAACATGGAATTAATAAAACTCGATAAACACTCTTCTATCTTATTTCTTTTCTTATTGTTTTGTTAAAGTTTTTATAGTTTATACAGGAAATATTGATTTCAATGTAGTTACTCTTCCTGAAATATTTTATTTTCCTTGTTTCCTTTCCTCACTGAGCTACTTTCCCTGTTGGGGCCTCTGGGCCTATAGCATCCTGCTTTTCCAACTAGGGTTGTAGCTTAGCAAGTAATAATAATAATAATAATAATAATAATAATAATAATAATAATAATAATAGCGGCTTGGCGGGAAAACAATCCCTTCTGACTGTCATAGACCCAAGTTTTTATTTCGCAATATAGTTCGGCCTATTCCTTTCAGTTTAAATAGTCTTGCATTGTCTCTCTTCGTAATATCTTGCTTAGTATTTTCCCACATTCCTGTTCCTCACCTAATATTATTATTATTATTATTATTATTAAATGCTAAGCTACAACCCTAGTTGGAAAAGCAGGATGCTATAAGCCCAGGGGCCCCAACAGGGAAAATAGCTCAGTGAGGAAAGGAAACAAGGAAAAATAAAATATTTTAAGAATAGTAACAACATTAAAATAAATATTTCCTATATAAACGATAAAAACTTCAACAAAACAAGAGAAAGAGAAACTAGATAGAGCAGTGTGCCTGAGTGTACCCTCAAGCAAGAGAACTCTATTTTCCCCGATATCCCTTCTTTCAGATATGGGATATCCGCACTACGATTCCTTATTTCTTATCCTCTGTGGAAAGTGTTGGCTTGAACTTCTATTTATCATGAAGAAAAAAAACTGACGTATGAATACGTTATCTGGGCTTCGTATTGGGGAAAAATATATATCTTATTTGGCCCTGCTTTTGACTATGGATCAAGTGCTACCTCTAAATTGTCTTTTTATCTTTGCCATTTCTCTCTCTCTCTCTCTCTCTCTCTCTCTCTCTCTCTCTCTCTCTCTCTCTCTCTCTCTCTCTCTCTCTATATATATATATATATATATATATATATATATATATATATATATATATATATATATATATATATGTGTGTGTGTGTGTGTATATATATATATATATATATATATATATATATATATATATATATATATATATTAGAGAGAGAGAGAGAGAGAGAGAGAGAGAGATATTTTAAATCAAAACTGTAACATGTGGCGATACAGACTTGCTGTTTACCATTCCATAAAAATTTTAATTTCCTATATTAGTCAAAAGCATTGGTATATCGTACATCTATTTTTATTTTATAACAGAGCAATTTTACTGTTTTTACTGATGCTGGAACACAAAAATACAATTTTTGTTTATTTCTAAATCCAAACCGTAACGTGACTAGGCCTATTTAGACTTGCTGTTCGCCCTTACCTGATTTTTTTAAATTTTCTATCATGAGTCGAAAATCATGTGTACTGTATATCTATCTATTATTATCATCAAACAGAGCGATTCTACTGGTTTTTACCGATGCTAAGACAGGAAAATAAACCCTTTTTATCTCCAAATCAAGCCTGTAACTGACGATATAGACTTACTGTTCGCCCTTCCATGAAAATTTTTAATTTTCTGTCATGAGTCGTAAAGCATTTGTACTGTATATCTATCTATTTTTATCCCCAAACAGAGCAATTTTACTGGTTTTTACTAATGCTGGGACACGAAAATATCTAATGCTTCGACAGAAGTCCTAGAGATGCACGCATATAGATAGCGACCTTGGGGTAGCCTGGTTTTTGTTTTAACTTCGCCTGGGAGGTAATTGGGGTATGTTTTTGTCATTAGCTGTCAGTCTGTCTGCAGGTTTAGGGGATTTTTCTGTGCTTTGGTGTTTTTGTCAGTCTATCCTTTTTTTCTCTCTTCGATTCTCTCCCATTTGGAACTTTTAAGGGTTTTTGTCTTATTCTGTACTACGAATTGTATGCACATTAACTTTGTATATTTACTAATGTCCGTTAGTATATATTTAGATATTAAAAGGGGGGGGGGGGCTGGGTCTGCTAATATAGGTTCAGGTATTTGAAAGGGAGACATTAAATTTCCCAATTTTTTCCAAATTTTTCCCTGTGTATGTTTTACACATTGTGCTTCTTACAAATAGGTCTCTCTCATGAAGCATGTCATGTCCTATTAAAATAATGATTTTCCCTATACTTTTGTCACGATTTGTGGTTGTCCTTCGTGTTTACATATTGTTTCTACCTGAAACCATTTTCTATTATAGCTATGAAGTCTTTCCATTATTAGCACCCTGGCTAGGGCACCAGTTACTCCTACAGACAACCATAGTAGAGTCACAGATGTCAGAGAACCCTTCCAAGTCTTGCAAGTTCAGGTGTTTTTTCTATACCTACTTTGAATAATAAGATGTTTTTAGGCATTGGCCTTCTAGGTCTAACAACAGTGTACTGGTAACTCTCACTTTCATTATATTGGCCTCATCTGGCTCCTAAGTTCATCAGCCCGTACCCAGTGTTCAGAACTTACAAAGTTTTGGATGAGATCTTTGAATCTACTGGCATTATTGTTATTATTATTATTATTATTATCATTATTATTATTAGTAGTAGTAGCAGTAGTGGTAGTAGTAGTAGTAGTAAAGGTGAAAAAGCAGGATGCTATAAGCCCAAGTGCTCCAACAGAAAATAGCCCAGTGAGGAAAGGAAATAAGGAAATAGAGTAGTGAGCATGAGTGTATCCTTAAGCAAGAGAACTCTAACCCAAGAAAGTGGAAGACCATGGTACAGAGGCTATGGCACTACCCAAGACTAAAGAATTGTGTTTTGACTTTAGAGTGTCCTCTTAGAAGACCTGCTTACCATAGCTATAGAGTCTCTTCTACTATGGTGAGGGGATGGTCCAATTTGGTAGCTTTGTTACACTTCCACTATGGTAGTTTCAACCGTGTGTTTGCTTCCCAACCGGCCTCGCTCCTGGCAAGGTAACATTAAATCATATTTCTTAAATCATAAAACTAGCTTCATACCGTGTTTCAGACCAAGATAAACAACAATTTCCCCTTGAATAAAGTCGATTTGACTATTAACAAGAAAGTTTACGTCTGTCTCAACGAATCTCCCGTAATCAGTTTTTTGTTTATAACTCATATAGTGATGAATATTGGTCAGGCTAAAAATACATATAAGTACATCAGGAAAGTTGTCAGGACTGACATTAAACCTAGAATTAAAACCATGCCACAATAATCTAACTTAGTGAGTGCAGATAAATTGGTTCTGAACAATGCCACCACACCATATCATCTGTGGATACAACAGTTAGGCCTAATTAAGCTTGGCAGTGGCATACTGTACATAATGCCGTGTTAGCCTGATTGCCTGCTTATGTCCTTTATTTATTCACTCTGACTGTTAACTGATTTTAAACTCAAGTTGCTTTACATATATTGTTTACATATACTCTTTATAATGCCACGAATTTTCACCCCTCTCCACCCATCATCTCCGATCTGGCGAGTATGTTACCAGCATTGGTGCTTACTCATGTTCATTGTTTCAAAGTTGCTTATTTTGTGAATTTCAAGTCATCTCTTCTAATGTTTTTATAATGATATTGTAATTTATATTTTTTCCTCTGTCAACTCTTACTGTTGAGATTACTTCAAATTCTAAATGGAAAGATCACTTTGCAAATTCCTATACCTTCTGCTAAAAAAAATGTTTTGTTTATACAGTACAGTATATCGTGAGTTGTTATAATTTCCTGAATATTAACACGTTACTCTTATCCTCATATTTCAAGTGTGTCTCTATGAAATATTTTACTTTACTGGAGAACTTTCTCTTCAGCTTCCCTTTTCCTAAGACTGATTCAAAGGCAATTCGCTTTACCCAGTGAAGCAACCAGCTTAAGGAACTAGTCCCTCCGCTCAGGTGGCTTCCTAATACCTTTGATACATCCCCCACATATACTCTGTGGAACTCTGTGATCCATGGATTGTGTTGTTTACTCTCTCTCTCTCTCTCTCTCTCTCTCCTCTCTCTCTCTCTCTCTCTCTCTCTCTCTCTCTCTCTCTCATGTAAACCATGTAAACCTCTGTTTTGTTCATCCTCCAGTTTTCTGTTCCCAACTATTTCTCAACTCTTTAGACTTAGATTTATGATTTCACTGTTATTATTATTATTATTATTATTATTATTATTATTATTATTATTATTAATGGCTAAGCTACAACCCTAGTTGGAAAAGCAGTATGCACTAAGCCCAGGGACCCCAACAGGGAAAATAACCCAGTGAGGAAAGGAAACAAGGAAAAATAAATATTTTAAGAACAGTAACAACATTAAAATAAATGTTCTAAACCCTTATTTTCATTATTTACTTAGCCTGTATTATAAAATGATAATACAGTACATTACCCGTAATATCTTTATATTCTTACATACCCACACACACACACACATATATATATATATATAAATATATATATATATATATATATATATATATATATATATATATATATATATATATATATATATATATATACTGTGTATAGTTTTAAATATTAATGCATCACAGTATTCTTAATCAAATGGTAATTGGAAATTTAGAGGAAATGCTATAGAGAATTTTGTTCTTTCCCTTTGATGTGAATTATTTCGGTAATCACTCTAATGTCCCAAATTAATTGAGTTAAAATTGATAGGATTTTTTTTCCATCTGAATTGTATATAAAACTTTCAATGATAGAACCCTTTTTTCGAGGTGGCTTTAAAATGATTTTTTTTTTTAATATAAAAACTTAAGATAAAGTTGATAGCCATCTGCTCTAATTCACCTTAACTATAGCTACAGAATATATTAGAAAAAAAGGGTTTAGTTAGTAGCCCCTTGCTGGAATAGACCCTGGATCTTTGGCTCCTGAGAAGCCAATAGTAGTTATATATATATATATATATATATATATATATATATATATATATATATATATGAAAATATATATATATATGCATATATATATATATATATATATATATATATATATATATATATATATATTAGTCCACATAAGGAAACTTGAAAGATTATGAGTATATAGAGAAATGCTCTACAGTTTCGTCCGCCACTGGACCTCTTCTTAGAGCATTTTCATGATTAATGCTTTCAGGAAAGGTCCAGTGGCGGACGAAACTGTAGAGCATATCTACTTATATTAATAATCTTTATAGTTTCCTTATGTGGACTACTATATATTAAGTTATATTCATGCTAAGGAGTATTATATTTGTAATATATATATATATATATATATATATATATATATATATATATATATAATGTGTATATATATATATATATATATATATATATATATATATATATATATATATATATATATATATATATATATATATATATATATATATATATGTATGTATATCCCATATATAATTAAGAACAAATGTCTAGCTATATATATATATATATATATATATATATATATATATATATATATATATATATATATATATATTTAATATATATATATATATATAATATATATATTATATATATATTTATATATAATATATATATATATATATATATATATATATATATATATATATATATATATATATATTTATATATATATATATATATATATATATATATATATATATATATATATATATATATATAATGCACCTGTGTACCAGAGAGTTTTCATTTTCATTTTTATTTCTGTTTTTATTTTCACCATCTTCTAACAACTCAAAACACACCGTTACGCAAAAAGAATGAAAACAAATCGAATATACCCCACCCTCGGTTTATGCAGACAGTTTTGCAAGTGATATATATCCATATTATGACTTCCCTTTCATGATGACTGCAGGGGCATTTGTCTGTGATGGGTGAAAGGGTCTTTTAGTTTTCATTTTGGTAAAAACTAGAATTTATGCTCTTATACATCACCTTATTTGTTTGTTGGCGGTTACGTGTCTGACGCGTAAATAAACAGATTAATTTGTAGCTGATATTGTTGAGATGCACAATTTTGTTGAGTGGTTGATCGGTATTAGAAGGGTAGAATGAAAACGCTTAATTGATGAGTTTTGGATAAGTCTTGAATGAAGACAATCGGACATTGAATAAGTTGAATTTTTTATACTACTAAATTTTCATGATAGTAGAGTAGTATGTATCTACGATTATTCATTTGCAATTGTTGGTTTATATATTTTTCATGATATAGATATCATGTTTTTTTTTTACAGACAAACTTTTCTCAAACACGAGAAAAAACTTTTCAAACGTGTTTTAGGCCCTTCATACCTTCCTCCGTGTTCCTCTGACCATTCAACATGCCTTTTTACAGGTTTTTAACGTGTATTTGAAGTATTGTACATAGTCTAGCTGATTGATTAATTTTTATTTCAAGTTCACATCTGCCTGAAGGTTGCATAGCCTCCGGAAACGAAGTTGGGATGAGGATATATCATAAAAGACAACAGAATTGGATTTACGTTCCATTAGGAAACCCTGTCGAGGTGATTAACTTGAATGAGAAATCTCCCCCATTACAAAAGATAGGGATTTCCTCTGGTTTAAATGCTTCAACGCCGGTTGCACATTAGCGTTACCCTTTCCATATGGCATGTGTGTTACCCACGTAAAGATTACTTTTATACAAGTGATTAATGTAACAATAGCTGTTCCAGCATCATGAGATCAAGGCCGACTGGGTTACTGCTTATCCGTCATCCCAGAGTCAATGATATTGACTGCGTCGTCCAAAAGCTTATTTCTCGCGTAGGTGCTGAACACCATACTATTAAAACATCACTAAGCTCTCATGCAAGTACCCAAGATGGAAAAAATGCAGTCTATGCTATGCCATCAGCAAATATAAATGCTGCGAGCAACCAATAATGCTATCTTCGTCTGCTAATGATGCTCATTTGTCTCCTCGGTGTAACCGAAAGCAATCTCGATCCTTACACAGTACTTGGGTACACCTGTCTTCTTCTTTCCTTTCTTCCTTGTGGAACTTCCTCTTTACTCGTATGGCCGATGCATTGCAGATACCTTTCATGACTAGATCGTAATTATTCAAAAACTTCGGGCGACGATTGTATATGAATATGCTTTTTCGGTTTGGGTGAAACTCTCTCTCTCTCTCTCTCTCTCTCTCTCTCTCTCTCTCTCTCCTCTCTCTCTCTCTCTCTCTCTCTCTCTCTCACATACTAGTGTTAAAAATGAAGTCAAATAGAACTTATGAGGCTTTTGAAAACAGGGAAATTTAGCTGGGTTTATTTAATTCTTTAGAAACGGGGCAGTTTCCTATGAAGCGGTAGAGTGGAAAAAGAAAATTCTTAAGCCAGAGAGTTGACCGAACCACTTTGTTTTATCCTATAATTCAGTCACTAAAAAGAAATGGAATAAATTTTAGATATTTCGTTTCATTTAGAATTAAGTTTCCTTAAAAACGTTGGTTCGTTTTGAAAAAAATTACAAAATATTTTAAATGCATCTTACGATTGCATTTTTTTTTCATATTTGTAGGTACATTGTTCAATTATTGTCTCCTTAATTCTACTTGAAATGCAAATCTCTCTCTCTCTCTCTCTCTCCTCTCTCTCTCTCTCTCTCTCTCTCTCTCTCTCTCTCTCTCTCTCTCTCTCAAAAACACAAAAAGGCAAGTTGCAGGTGGTAAGCAATGTAGGCTGAAAAAAAATCCTGCTAATAATGCACTTGAATGCTCTCTCTCTCTCTCTCTCTCTCTCTCTCTCTCTCTCTCTCTCTCTCTCTCTCTCTCCTCTCTCTCTCTCTCTCTCTCTCTCTCTCTCACGTCCTGCAAAACAAAGTTCACAGATGTTGTATTCACATGGTGGTGGCCAGACCACCTGTTCCTCCCAGGGGATTTATTCTTGTGTGTAATTGAAACCTCCAAGGTAGTGAACCTTTGTTGAGGAAAAAGAAATGGACAAAAGGATAATAGAAAAAAAGGGTTGTTTCGCAGGGCAAATAGTTTGATGAAACAGAAATAGGTGTTTATTTACCTTTATCGTGGTGTCATTTATACTCGTTTTATAGGAAGATTCCCAATGGTTCTATATATATATATATATATATATATATATATATATATATATATATATATATATATATATATATATATATATATATATATATATATATATATACTCCTAGGGTTTAAAGACATTTTGTTTCCCTTATTCATGCTCTAAACACTTGAAACAGAATTGAAGACCTTTATAAAATGAAACTCAGTTTTAATCTCGCCTGATCTACAGTTATACCTTGAAACTGGTGAATGAATATAGACCAAACAATCGTAATTTTCTTTAAACCATCCTAGCAACCAAGCGGAAAGGACTGCATTTTTATTAAAAAAAAAAAAAAAAAAAAAAAAAAAAAAAAAAAAAAAAAAAAAAAAAACAACCCTGGGATATGAATGGCGATAGTGAACGTGATAAAAAAAAATCATATACTAGAAAAATTAATTTCCATAATATTACACAATTAGGTTACGTGACCCCTCAAAAATAACGACTGAATACTTAGATATGCACACACATGCAAACCCCTCTCACCAGAGTATGACTACTCCCTCACTGGCTACCCGATAACGGGGAGAGTTAAGCGTGACCCGAAGAAATATATTATATATATATATATATATATATATATATATATATATATATATATATATATATATATATATACATATATATATATACTTATATATATATATATTATATATATATATATATACATACATATATATATATATATATATATATATATATATATATACAGTATATATATATATATATATATATATATATATATATATATATATATATATATATATATATATATATCATCTGCTACTACCCCTTCTGACGCAAAAGGCCTCGTTTAGTTTTGACAGTCGTCTCTATCTAGAGCTTTTAATGCAATACTTCTCCATTCATCATCTCCTACTTCGCGCTTCATAGTCCTCAGCCATGTAGGCCTGGGTCTTCAACTTTTCTGGTGCCTTGTGGAGCCCAGCTGAACGTTTAGTGTACTAATCTCTCACGGGAGTACGACGAGCATGTCCAAACCCTCTCCATCTACCCCTCATCATGATCTCATCCACTTATGGCACTCGAATAATCTCCCTTGTAGTTTCATTTCTAATCCTGTCCTGCCATTTAACTCCTAATATCCTTCTGAAGGCTTTGTTCTCAAATCTTCTGAAATCTATTGGAGATTGTTTCATTGTCATGTCATGACTCATGTCCACAGAGTAACACTGATTTTTATATGTAATTTCAGGCGATTTGATTTCAAAATTTTACTTAACCTAGCCAATCACTTTCTCTTTATTATTTAAATAGGGAGATTTCTGAGGCCACTTAGCATAGGCTCTACTATTAACACCTTACGTTGTCGCACTATCCCACAGTTAACCCAATTTCCAGAAATTCTATATCTTAACGTTACCTACTAATCATTTGGCTGGCCATTTACCCGCATTCATTTTACCTCTGACTTCTCTGGGCTCAACACTTTATCTCACTTTTTCTTTTCTGTCGAAGCTTGCAAATGAGGCCAAAATGATAATATTCTAAAGGCGTACTTACGTGTTGAAGCCAATAATAACAGGTATTCGGACACGCCTCATTAAGTATCCGTAGTTATAGATTAATCAATGATTATACAAATGAGGCAATTGGATAATAGAGAGTGGCAGTTACAAATATCATCATCATCATCTGCTCCTATGCCTATAACGCAAAGGGCCTCGGTTAGATTTCGACAGTTGTCTCTATCTTGAGCGTTTAATTCAATACTTCTCCATTCATCATCATCTACTTCACGCTTCATAGCCCTCAGCCATGTAGATCTGGGTCTTCCAACTCTTCTAGTATCTTGTGGAGCCCAGATGAAAGCTTGGTGAACTACCCTCTCTTGGGGAGTTACAAATATACTTCATTATAAATGTCTTATCTGTTTAATTTTCAATTATTATTACTATGATAATGAGGATGTTAATTTTACCCCCTTTTACCATTCCAGTTCTTCAAAAGTATTAGTGATGAGGTTGAAGATTTCAATCCTACAAACCCGAATACTACTTGGCAATTGTTTACAGCTTAGATTTTCATGTATCGATGCAAAATCCCTTCACCTCCCCTGGAAATCGAACCCGAGCTCTATAGGCGTTGAAGCCAGTGCTCTAACAAGTAGATTATAACACTTACAATATTCTTATAATTGTTATAATGATCACCAAGGAAATGTTCAAACAATAACCTTTAGTTCATGATTACAAAATTGACCCATATCCTCAAAACTCAAAATAAATTTACCACAGTTGAAGCCTTACACATCTTATTAAGATGTCTATTGTTCAAGCAGCATTGACCGTATCGACTGAACTCTCCTATTTAAGTAAGCTTGATGCTGAGAAATTAATAAGCATGAAAACCTTCTAATTGCTTTAACAAAGGTACTAATTATGTACGGATGATCAATTAAATCATTAAGGAAAACTAATAGGAAGAAGCAGGAGAGTTCTAATGATGGCGAAGGGATAATTTTCACTTTTGAATGAGCGAAAGCAGTTATCATTATCATCATAAGCCAAGATGCAACCCTAACAGGAAAATCAAAAGGGCATTAGCTAAAATGCCTCCATTGGAAAAAAAAAAAAAAAAGAAATTTAGAGATAAAGATTAGAATAAGAAAGATGAAGGAAAATAAGAACAATTAACATTGAAAAATTAAGTAAAATCAATCCTATAAACATAGAAGAGATAAATCAAGACTATCAAAATTTTTTTTTTTTTTTTTTTTTTTTTTTTTTTTTTTTTTTTTTTTTTTTAGAATGTAAAATGTTTAAAATTCTGCAGCTCCAGCGATTCAACTACAGTATTAGAAAGATTATTCCACACTATGGTCATCACAGCAGGGAAGAAAAACCTCTATAATAACAGACAATGATAATTACCTAACCACCTCATCACTCTTGCATAAAACCGACGCGCCTAAGCTTAATCAGAGAGAACATTTAGCATTGAGAGATTATATAAACATCGCTATTATTATTATTATTATTATTATTATTATTATTATTATTATTATTATTGTTGTTGTTGTTGTTGTCATTATCATTATAATTGTTATTATTATTATTATTAACATTATTATCATTATTATTATTATCATTATTATTATTATTACTAATAAAATATTCTATGTTAAATTCTTCTGTTACTATTTTCAGTTCAACGATTGTAAGAATGACTTATATATAACAATTAAACTAAATAATAATGATACAAGAGTATATTATCTATGAAAATAAATTGGCAAACAAATACCAAGTATTGCAAAATATGAAGATATTAAAAAAAAAACTTGCAAAATAAAGGATAGCCTAAAACATAATTTTTAAAATTGCCTCTCAAGATATAAAAATCATAGAGAGAAAAGTCTATCTCCATAAAAAAAAAAAAAAAAAAAAAAAAAAAACTTCAAGGAGACAAAATGAAAATAAAATAATGCGAACA
Source organism: Palaemon carinicauda (assembly GCF_036898095.1). Lineage (NCBI taxonomy): Eukaryota > Metazoa > Arthropoda > Malacostraca > Decapoda > Palaemonidae > Palaemon > Palaemon carinicauda. Next base: position 33,040,836 of record NC_090765.1, read on the forward strand.
TAAATAAACCCGAAATTGTATAGGAGATAATGAATGATTTGAAGTTCTCTGGCATCCTGACATGGAAGGTCATTGACGCCGAATTCGTTTATCCTTAATATAGACTAAAAGAATGTACAATTAAAACCATAAAAGTAAATATGTTATAAAATTAAGCAGAATTCAGAACTGCTTCTGAAATTGTACGACACATCAATTATATACACTTAGAAAAAAAACCGTAATTTTAATCGGAAATTCTCAGTAAAAAATATACTGCTCTCAGCAATATTTCAGTAAAATATGAGCGACCGCAATTTTACCTTACATCGTTATCTTTTACACGTCGGAGACCGTAATATCCCTCCTTTACGTCAATATATCCGTTTTTAAAAACGGTAAAAATCCTGGAATAAATGTTACCAAACATTTACCGATTTTTTAATGCATTGTTTTAACAATGTAGGAGTTAATGACGAAAACAGCATGAGTAAATTGAGAGGCCGAAAATAAGGCGAAAGTTAATCCCATGAAATATGGCATTGCCAGTAAGGATGATTTATGTACGACCTGTTGCAAAGGAATGTGGTCACCGAACCCGGGTGAAATTGTCCTGTCATCGGTGCTGTCGAGGAGGATAAATGACCTGCCGTTGACCTTTGACCTTCTCTTGCATTGTTCCTGACTTCTCAAGGAAAATGATTATGTAATAAGATAATCATGAGGAGCTTCTAACAGAGGGTTTCGGAGAGATAAGGAAGCTCATTTTTTATCTTATTGCAGAGATAAGGACAATGTATGGGCAGCCAAAGTGTCAAATCTAGAAATGGTAAGGAGGAATAGTTGGAAGAAAATGCGAGTTGGAAGCTAAACCAGCAAGTGAATCTTTCATCTCCCTTTTAATTAAAAGCGGTTTCAAAAGTAAATCTTTCATCTCCCTTTTATTAAAAGCGGTTTCAAAAGTAAATCTTTCATCTTCCTTTTATTAAAAGTGGTTTCAAAAGTAAATCTTTCATCTCCCTTTTATTAAAAGTGGTTTCAAAAGTAAATCTTTCATCTTCCTTTTATTAAAAGCAGCTTAAAAAGTAAATCTTTCATCTCCCTTTTATTAAAAGCGGTTTCAAAAGTAAATCTTTCTTTTGCCTTTTAATAAGAGTGGTTTCAAAAGTAAATCTTTCATCTGCCTTTTATTAAAAGTGGTTTCAAAAGTAAATCTTTCATCTGCCTTTTATTAAAAGTGGTTTCAAAAGTAAATCTTTCATCTGCCTTCTATTAAAAGTGGTTTCAAAAGTAAATCTTTCATCTTCCTTTTATTAAAAGTGGTTTCAAAAGTAAATCTTTCATCTCCCTTTTATTAAAAGTGGTTTCAAAAGTAAATCTTTCATCTTCCTTTTATTAAAAGCGGTTTCAAAAGTAAATCTTTCATCTCCCTTTCATTAAAAGTGGTTTCAAGTATCCGTCTTCCAGCCTATCTAATAAAAGCCACTTTGAAGATTTTTCTACCTGCATATCAGCTTACCCATTTGATCCTTGTCATCCTTGACGTAAAATAATGTGTGGAATAAATCATGAAGAAAATCGAATAAGCATACAATCTGAGAGAAAAATAAAGCAACATTTATGCTTGATTAGCATATAATAAAGTTAGTCATAAAGAGGCAAGAGATGGGGGTTAGTGATACGCCATAGAGATGAAGGGAAAACCAATTATTATTATTATTATTATTATTATTATTATTATTATTATTACTTGCTAAGCTACATCCCTAGGTGGAAAATAAGTATGCTATAAGCTCAAGGGCTCCAACAGGGGAAAATAACCCAGTGAGGAAAGAAAAGTAGGAAATAAACAACAACAGGAGTTCAAGAACAATAACAACATTGAAATAAATATTTCATATATAAACTATAAAAAAACTTCAAAGTAACAAAAGGAAGAGATATAAGTTAGAATAGTGCGCCCGAATGTACCCTCAAGCAAAAGAACTCTAACCCAAGACTAGAAGACCGGGGTACAGAAGCTA
>NC_090765.1:33045338-33047838 GCF_036898095.1 Palaemon carinicauda
CATTCAGTTTCTCATAGGAACGTCTTTTTTGGTTTGAATCCATATTTCTACTTCAGCTCTTTTTACAGTATACTGACCAATTCCTTACTTTTTTATATAAACAAATATTTGGTTCTGAATCCATGTATAAGAATATTCAATTTATATATAAGTTACTTATTTCATGGAATTTTCTTTATCAACAGTTATTTGATATTCATTTTTCTATCTCAATAATTAATGCCTTAATTCTAGTATATAAAGAAAATTACTTATCTATCACGTCCATTTATAATCGCTCACTTATCTCCATTCATCATCACCATCCTTCTAATCTTTCTTAGACGGTCTCGTTATCTAGGAAAAGGACCAAGTCATAACCATACATCACGGACGTCTTTATTCTCACTTAACACACTCACCAATAGAAGTAAACTAATAATATGGTTTTGAGCAAGCCGGACTATATTACCATCAGCGACTCAAACGAATTCAAGTCTTTCCAATCATCGTCCAACAATGATATAGACTGCTCGGTCTCTAGTTTAACCCTTGCAATAACGAAGTGTAGTTGACGGTGTAACAGATCTTCGAGCAAAAAACCGTTAGTAACAGAACGAAGAACATGCCAATGATGGGGGGGGGGGGGGAGTTGGGCGTCAGAGGATCAGCTAGACTGATGGTGTGAGGACGGATACCGTTGGGGTAGGTCTAGGGGAAGAAGCTGCATGAAATAGAAATAGATGGAAAAAGTTGACTCGAGCGGTCAATCCTGCAATGCAGTGGGATTAAGATGGTCGAAAGAAGATAAAAGAGGAACCGCTAGGCTACCTTCCATTGGCAGCAAGAATTGAGATGAACATTAGAGTATTTACCTTGAAAAAACAAGTAAAAAATATAAGAATGTCCCAAGGAGATTTCTTACACCCTGTCACTCGTTTTTCTTTATCCATTGTCATTAACTATTCCCCTTACTTTTGCCTCCTTCCCTCTGTAAATTCTCAATTGTTCTTTGTTAATAATTTTCTGCTAGTTGAAGTTAACATATCATAATATCGTGCCTCTTTTCCTTAACGTGTATGCCTTGATTCATATCTAAAGTACACATTATTTGAAAGATACAGTACAGTTGTTAGAGGGCAAAGAGGGGAAATAAATGTCTCATTACCAATTACTTGAAGTAGGGAGTAAATGCAGGTAATATCCAAGCATGTTTTCTGGAATTGAGTAATTGATTACTTGAAAATTCTTGGCTTTAGTTTTAATCCTTCTATGAAAGTGAATAGTTTTACCATAAAAGTCTTTCGATTGATATTCAAAAACATCTCGACAATGAAGCATTTTATTTTTAGAGTTTTGACTTATCCAACAGGGTATTTAATATTCTTCCTCGGGTTTTTAATACTAGAAAAGTCAATAACGTGTTCGCCCAGCATTCTCATGACAACAAATCGATCCCAGCCGTGGGACTGGGAGTTTAATCTTTTACTGTTGAGAATCTGCTGTGGTTGGGCCCCACAATAAGAGGAATGGATTTGCCCGGCTGACGTTCTGGTGCGCATCTTTTTCGGAGATTACTGGGACTGATTGATGATTGATTTGAGGTTTTCTGGCATCCTGACATCTTAGGTCATTGACGCTACACAACTCGACCTTTACCTGGATCCCAAATCATAACTTTTAGGTGGGAAGGTTCTATAGGAATTTCTCAATCGCTTTCCAAAAAAAAAAAAAAAAAAAAAAAAAAAAAAAAAAAAAAAAAAAAAAAAAAAAAAAAAAAAAAAAACCGCACTTAGAAATTTACAAATTCTTTGAATTTTTTTGTCGTTCAGTTCTTAAAGCCTAAGCAAAGTGTGGTTAATGATAATAATCATGATTTATGGCCAGTTAAAAAGAACATCTTATTTATCTTCCTAAATTTTCAAGCTTCTTTAACATGATTTCCCAATTTCACTGCTTTATAAAAAAATTTTGAATTTTTTTATTTCGTGTAAATAGCTTGTCCCAAGAACGTGACCATTCTCAGTATAGACCAATAAAACTAAAGAAGTATTGAATTAAAACCTCAAGACAGAGACGACTAGCGAAATCTTACCGAGGCCCTTTGCGTCGATAGGCGTAAGAGATGATGATGATGATGATGAGGAGGATGATTGAGGATGATGATGAAATACAAAAACTTCATTCTATTGTAATGAAAATTCATGAAACTTGCATACGTTGCTAGAAAAAAAGTATCATAATTTATCAAATGTCTACTTAGATACGCATTGAATTAAAATGCAATAAACTGAAAATTGCTTTAAAACATTTGGAACATGAAAAAAAACTTTATTCTATTGTAAAGAAAAATCATGAACCTTCTGTATCGCACAACACTTTTATCAAAAGTTTTATATCAAATGCCTGCTTCAAATACAAATAAAATTAAAATGCAATAAACAAACAACTGAAACTATGTTATAAAACATCTGAATTCCTATTATTCGACTATAATGTAATAAATGCTGACGAGTTTAAT
>NC_090765.1:33052238-33057238 GCF_036898095.1 Palaemon carinicauda
CAACTGGGGAAGCGAAATGCCTCATCGTTCAAAAGGAACCCGCCGTGCATGCAGTCTTACAAGACAGTTGCAATATTCTTCGGTGTGTTTCGTGTCTACAAGATAAGCCAGTGTCTTATAAAGGTATCTTTAGGCCACGCCTACATTTCAGGCTGAAATGATGTCTCGTTTTATAATACATATTTTACTTTGAGAAGAGTTTAGAAACAAAGCTGAAATAATGAAATAATATATATATATATATATATATATATTTATATATATAAATATATATTTATATATATAAATATTTATATATATATATAAATATATATTTATATATATATAATATATAATATATAATATATAATATATATATATATATATATATTATATATATATTTATATATATATATGTGTACATATATATAATATATATATATAATATATATATATATATATATATATTTATATATATATATATATATATATATATATAAAACGTTCCACGCTAAGCGGCATTGCCAAACGCATTTCTCAGTCTCTCGCCGTCCTCCAGGTAAAGAAACAGGGGAGTAGTCATACCCTGGTGAGAGGGGGTACTACGAGAGGTCCAATCGGAAACCACAATCTCCCACAAATTGCCGAAACTGCTGTGTTGTAGTTAGGAAACGGGGAGGGGGTGGGAAGGGTTGAATCAGTGTATGTGCATATTTATCTAAATATTTAGCCTTTATTTTTGACGGGTCGCGTACACTAGTTTATTATAATAATAATAACATAAAATAAATGTTGCTGTATCATAAAAAAAACCGTTTACAGGCTTTAAAGGCCACCCATGAATGGCAGAGGCAAGGGACAGTGACATCGTCCTAGTAAGCAGGGCAATGTCCTAGAGACTGACTATATATCATGCAATCAGCGTCCAATTCCCCTCTCCACCCAAGCTAGGACCATGGAGGGCCAGGCAGTGACAGCTGATGATTCAGCAGACAGACCTAGAGGCTCCCCCAAACCGCCCCATCCTTAGTTAACAAGGATGGTAAGGTTGCGGACACTAAAGGAACTAACGAGTCTGAGCGGGCCTCAAACCCCCGTCTGGTGATCACCAAGCAGAGACGTTACCAATCAAATCACAAAAACAAGTTTTGAGGAGAAGGAAACAATAGACGATAACATGACCAAAGGATAGACGCGTTTAAAATGATAACAAATAAATAACACAATAAAATGGAATATGTTATTGCCGTACCCTCTATCATCCGATATGCTTCTCACCTGTGTTTAATTACCCCTTACAGATAATGAATTAGATCCCAAGGGGACGTCTGGAATCCAAAAGTTACAAAACTACCTTCAAAAAGATGGGGGGGGGGAGGGGTTGTGAGGGGAGTGGGGATCCGGATGGGGGGGGGGGAGGGGTTGTGTGGGGAGTGGGGATCCGGATGAAGGGGGGGGGGGAAATCTTGCCCCCAAGCATTTCCGGTAATTGGAAAAGTTTTAATTATAGGAAAATCAAGGGGGGGAGGGAGGAGCTGGGGGGGATATAAGAGTTTGATCTAGGGAGAGGGAGGGAGGGAGGGGAATTGAGGAAGAGATTATGAGGAGGGGGGAACATGGAGGGAGTGGAGGGAAGGCGTTAATTATGAGGAAAGCCAGGGATGAATTCTCACTTCCTCTGAACTTTTGAAACGATAAAAGTGTTGAAGATTATACTGATGATTATTTGATTGGTGATGATGATACTAATTCTGTTTATCATTGAAGTAATAAAACGCTTATCATTCTAAAAACGATCATCACCAAAGCTCATTCATTTTATATTTTATGAAATACATAAAATGGTGACGAAAAGTATATTCCTTATCAATAACGATGATAATAATTAAAGGTTAAACGTGACTATGATAGGAGAACAGTTGCTGATAACTATGGCTTTATAACTACCAGGTGTTATTCCATAACAGTGTACGCGACCTGTCAGCAATGACGAGGAAATATTTAGATAGATATGCACATACACAAAGATTCAACCCTTACCACCCCTTCCTATTGCATAAGTACAACCCGCTGATTCGGCAATTAGTGGGAGAGTGTGGCTTCTGAGTGTACCTCTCGGGGTACCCGCCCCCCCCCCTCTCACCAGGGTATGACTACTCCCCTCCCCCAGCCAATCAGCATGACAAGAAAGAAATATATTTATATACAATTATACTGCCAGACACGTGCTCTTTATATTCTCCGCCGTCCTCATACACCTGGCAACACTGAGATTACCAGTTATTATTATTATTATTACTATCTAAGCTACAACCCTAGTTGGAAAAGCAAGATGCTATAAGCCCAAGGGCTCCAACAGGGAAAAATAGCCCAGTGAGGAAAGGAAATAAGGAAATAAATAAATGAAGAGAACAAATTAACAATAAATCATTCTAAAATAAGAAACAACGTCAAAACAGACATGTCATATAATAAACTATCAACAACATCAAAAAACAAATATGTCATAAATAAACTATAAAAATAATTCTTCTTCACTCAAGAGGTTAACTACTGCAATGTAATTGTTCAGTGGCTACTTTCCTCTTGGTAAGGATAGCAGAAAAACTTTATCTATAGTAAGCAGCTCTTCTGGGAGAAGGACACTCCAAAATCAAACCATTGCTCTCTAGTCTAGGGAAGTGCCAAGGCCTCAGTACCATGGTCTTCCACTGTCTTAGCTTAGAGTTCTCTTGCTTGAGGGTACACTCAGGCACAGTATTCTATCTTATTTCTCTTTCCGCTTATTTCATTGAAGAAGTTTTTATAGTTTACATATGAAATGTTTATTTTAATTGTTGTTACTGTTCTTAAATATCTTATTTTAATTGTTAATTAATTCTCTTATTTCCTTGTTTCCTTTCCTCACTGGGCTATTTTCCCTGTTGGAACCCCTGATCTTATAGCATCTTGCTTTTCCAACTATGGTTGTAGCTTAGTAAGAAATAATAATAATTTTGTATAGGAGACAATATCTTATTGCTATGGACTCCATGGTAAATTTTCGGCACTACAAGTTTTCACTGTTTTAAAAGAATAACGGTAAATTTTCGGCACTGCAAGTTTTCACTGTTTTAAAAGAATAACGGTACATTTTCGGCACTGCAAGTTTCCACTGTTTTAAAAGAATAACGGTACATTTTCGGCACTGCAAGTTTTCACTGTTTTAAAAGAATAACGGTACATTTTCGGCACTGCAAGTTTTCACTGTTTTAAAAGAATAACGGTACATTTTCGGCACTGCAAGTTTTCACTGTTTTAAAAGAATAACGGTACATTTTCGGCTCTGCAAGTTTTCACTGTTTTAAAAGAATAACGGTACATTTTCGGCACTGCAAGTTTTCACTGTTTTAAAAGAATAACGGTACATTTTCGGCACTGCAAGTTTTCACTGTTTTAAAAGAATAACGGTACATTTTCAGCACTGCAAGTTTTCACTGTTTTAAAAGAATAACGGTACATTTTCAGCACTGCAAGTTTTCACTGTTTTAAAAGAATAACGACAATAACTGAGATAAATTAAGAAAGTGAGGAAGATGATATCGATAGTTTTAAAAATATCTTCCCGCTGAACAGGAAAATAGAAGACATATTTAAAGAAAAAAGAAACTAAGAAATAGCTAAAGAAAACCGAAATTCTGAGAAATGAAGAAAAAGAAAATTATACGAAATGGATAAAGAAAAGGGAAATTCGAGAAAAGAGAAAGAAGATGGAAATTATAAGAAATAGATAGAGAAAAGGGAAATTATAACAAAACAAAGGAGAGCAAAATTAAAAGCTACAAAAATAGAAGAAAATTAATATGTGGATTCTTTGAAAAAACATAATTATTTCTGACCTTGAAATTAATTTGGTATTTAAAAAGTTATTTCTTATATATCGGTTAGTGAAAGAATCTCAAGTTATTAAGTACTCATTCATATTTTAAATTAATATGAATGTGTGAGAGTGTGAGATTACCTGGTAATCACTTTCAGGGTATTACTTAGCAGAGAGAGAGAGAGAGAGAGAGAGAGAGAGAGAGAGGGGGGGGGTCTGTCTTCCAACAAAGGAACTTGGAGTCTTGCGCGCACAAGACGACAGAAAAATTGTCAATATTAAAGAATGATTAAAAAAAATAATAAATTAAATCCTTAAAGATTCTTTCTTCTTACGAGAGCTTATTTGGATGGAACGAATTCTTGAGCAGGTGTAAAAAAAAAAAAAAAAAAACTAGAAAGAAAAAAAAAGTCAGGCCATTCAAAATTATATTGATGAAATCAGAAGTAAATTTTCATTGCATTTTATCTCTTGAAGGAAGGAAATCGATATAAAGTCTAGCAAAAAAAAAAAAGAAAAAAAAATCCTAGTTTATTCATCGTATTTATTAAAGCAGAAGTCGTATACATCTTTGACTAAAAAGGAAATTGTAATATATTATAATGTTTTTGTACTTTCCTATTTACATCACCTGGCTCTTCCATTTATTCCTAACCTCCCAAAATATATTCTTCTAATCATAAAACCCACAAACAAACACACACACACACACACACCACACATATATATATATATATATATATTATATATATATATATCTGTATCTATCTATCTGTCTATTTATCTATCTATCTATCTATCTATATTTCTATCTATCTATCTATCTATATCTATATATATATATATATATATATCTGTATCTATATACTGTATTTATATACATCACTCACTCACTAAATCCCGTCCGGAATTCTCCGGGTTGGGTCCTGCATCTGATATCGCCATTCTCTCCACAGACTCCTATCCAATGCCATCTGTGCCAGCTGCTGAAATGTCTCGCCTCTATTTGCTTTCTTGAAGGTTTTCACCCATGTATCTCTTGGTCGTCCTCTCGGTCTATTTCCGGCCACTTGACCATGCAGCACTATCTTTGGCCATCTGTCCTGTTCCATCCTCTGTACATGCCCAAACCATCTCCTCTGAATATCTTCCCACTCTAATC
>NC_090765.1:33062238-33067238 GCF_036898095.1 Palaemon carinicauda
CCTAATCTGGTAGTTGAATCAGTAGAACTTCACGTAGTTGAATCAGTAGAACTTCACGTAGTTGAATCAGTAGAACTTCACGTAGCTGAATCAGTAGAACTTCACGTAGTTGAATCAGTAGAACTTCACGTAGCTGAATCAGTAGAACTTCACGTAGTTGAATCAGTAGAACTTCACGTAGTTGAATCAGTAGAACTTCACGTAGTTGAATCAGTAGAACTTCACGTAGCTGAATCAGTAGAACTTCACGTAACTGAATCAGTAGAACTTCACGTAGTTGAATCAGTAGAACTTCATAAGTTCGAACTTGCAGTAAATGCTTTTTATGTTGAACAGGCTGATATCAGTCCTTTTATCGTTTATATATTATGAAATATCTGTTTTAATGTTGTTGATGTTTTTAAAATATTTCATTTTAATTGTTCATTACTTCTATATTTTTCCCTGTTGGAGCCTGTGGGCTTATAGCATCTCGCTTTTCCAACTGGGGTTGTAGCTTAGCTAGTAGTAGTAGTAGTAGTAGTAGTAGTAGTAGTAGTAGTAGTAGTAGTAGTAGTAGTAGTAGTAGTAGTAATAATAATAATAACAACAACAATAATAATTAAAAAGTGTACATGATTTTTCTTAGTTTATAGAACAGCAAAGTTATAACGCTGGAGTTTTTCCTTGACCGTGTAAAGATAGGGAAAATAAGGACACTTAATTTTTTGTAGGTTAGTTTCAACTAATGAGTAATCAACGAAGTTGTAATGTAATACCTTAAAAATAATTCTAAATATCGTAATGTTGAAAGGTGTTCTCTCTAGAGTATCTACAGTAGAAATCTTTATACGTCTTTTACTATTAATTCAGTCAAAACTTATCTCCACTTTCTCATATATCATGGACGGTATATATAGAATAAAAAAATAAAAATTCTCACTATTTCTCTGTCTCTTTCTGTATAATCTGATTCCATACATGTTCATAATACGTTCTGAAGATATGTAATCCTTTGTGCACGAACATCAAAGTATAACAGTTCAAAGGACAAGACAACATCCCTCTCTTCTCTTTGACTTGTCACAATCCCCATTCTCTCTTCCTCATTCGGCTTCGTGACTGTCTCTTTCTTATTCAGATTAACCTACCCTAGAATTATCCCTCTCTTCTCTTTGACTCGTCACGATCCCCATTCTCTCTTCCTCATTCGGCTTCGTGACTGTCTCTATCTTATTCAGATTAACCTACCCTAGAATTATCCCTCTCTTCTCTTTGACTCGTCACGATCCCCATTCTCTCTTCCTCATTCGGCTTCGTGACTGTCTCTATCTTATTCAGATTAACCTACCCTAGAATTATCCCTCTCTTCTCTTTGACTCGTCACGATCCCCATTCTCTCTTCCTCATTCGGCTTCGTGACTGTCTCTATCTTATTCAGATTAACCTACCCTAGAATTATCCCTCTCTTCTCTTTGACTCGTCACGATCCCCATTCTCTCTTCCTCATTCGGCTTCGTGACTGTCTCTATCTTATTCAGATTAACCTACCCTAGAATTATCCCTCTCTTCTCTTTGACTCGTCACGATCCCCATTCTCTCTTCCTCATTCGGCTTCGTGACTGTCTCTATCTTATTCAGATTAACCTACCCTAGAATTATCCCTCTCTTCTCTTTGACTCGTCACGATCCCCATTCTCTCTTCCTCATTCGGCTTCGTGACTGTCTCTATCTTATTCAGATTAACCTACCCTAGAATTATCCCTCTCTTCTCTTTGACTCGTCACGATCCCCATTCTCTCTTCCTCATTCGGCTTCGTGACTGTCTCTATCTTATTCAGATTAACCTACCCTAGAATTATCCCTCTCTTCTCTTTGACTCGTCACGATCCCCATTCTCTCTTCCTCATTCGGCTTCGTGACTGTCTCTATCTTATTCAGATTAACCTACCCTAGAATTATCCCTCTCTTCTCTTTGACTCGTCACGATCCCCATTCTCTCTTCCTCATTCGGCTTCGTGACTGTCTCTATCTTATTCAGATTAACCTACCCTAGAATTATCCCTCTCTTCTCTTTGACTCGTCACGATCCCCATTCTCTCTTCCTCATTCGGCTTCGTGACTGTCTCTATCTTATTCAGATTAACCTACCCTAGAATTATCCCTCTCTTCTCTTTGACTCGTCACGATCCCCATTCTCTCTTCCTCATTCGGCTTCGTGACTGTCTCTATCTTATTCAGATTAACCTACCCTAGAATTATCCCTCTCTTCTCTTTGACTCGTCACGATCCCCATTCTCTCTTCCTCATTCGCTTCGTGACTGTCTCTATCTTATTCAGATTAACCTACCCTAGAATTATCCCTCTCTTCTCTTTGACTCGTCACGATCCCCATTCTCTCTTCCTCATTCGGCTTCGTGACTGTCTCTATCTTATTCAGATTAACCTACCCTAGAATTATCCCTCTCTTCTCTTTGACTCGTCACGATCCCCATTCTCTCTTCCTCATTCGGCTTCGTGACTGTCTCTATCTTATTCAGATTAACCTACCCTAGAATTATCCCTCTCTTCTCTTTGACTCGTCACGATCCCCATTCTCTCTTCCTCATTCGGCTTCGTGACTGTCTCTATCTTATTCAGATTAACCTACCCTAGAATTATCCCTCTCTTCTCTTTGACTCGTCACGATCCCCATTCTCTCTTCCTCATTCGGCTTCGTGACTGTCTCTATCTTATTCAGATTAACCTACCCTAGAATTATCCCTCTCTTCTCTTTGACTCGTCACGATCCCCATTCTCTCTTCCTCATTCGGCTTCGTGACTGTCTCTATCTTATTCAGATTAACCTACCCTAGAATTATCCCTCTCTTCTCTTTGACTCGTCACGATCCCCATTCTCTCTTCCTCATTCGGCTTCGTGACTGTCTCTATCTTATTCAGATTAACCTACCCTAGAATTATCCCTCTCTTCTCTTTGACTCGTCACGATCCCCATTCTCTCTTCCTCATTCGGCTTCGTGACTGTCTCTATCTTATTCAGATTAACCTACCCTAGAATTATCCCTCTCTTCTCTTTGACTCGTCACGATCCCCATTCTCTCTTCCTCATTCGGCTTCGTGACTGTCTCTATCTTATTCAGATTAACCTACCCTAGAATTATCCCTCTCTTCTCTTTGACTCGTCACGATCCCCATTCTCTCTTCCTCATTCGGCTTCGTGACTGTCTCTATCTTATTCAGATTAACCTACCCTAGAATTATCCCTCTCTTCTCTTTGACTCGTCACGATCCCCATTCTCTCTTCCTCATTCGGCTTCGTGACTGTCTCTATCTTATTCAGATTAACCTACCCTAGAATTATCCCTCTCTTCTCTTTGACTCGTCACGATCCCCATTCTCTCTTCCTCATTCGGCTTCGTGACTGTCTCTATCTTATTCAGATTAACCTACCCTAGAATTATCCCTCTCTTCTCTTTGACTCGTCACGATCCCCATTCTCTCTTCCTCATTCGGCTTCGTGACTGTCTCTATCTTATTCAGATTAACCTACCCTAGAATTATCCCTCTCTTCTCTTTGACTCGTCACGATCCCCATTCTCTCTTCCTCATTCGGCTTCGTGACTGTCTCTATCTTATTCAGATTAACCTACCCTAGAATTATCCCTCTCTTCTCTTTGACTCGTCACGATCCCCATTCTCTCTTCCTCATTCGGCTTCGTGACTGTCTCTATCTTATTCAGATTAACCTACCCTAGAATTATCCCTCTCTTCTCTTTGACTCGTCACGATCCCCATTCTCTCTTCCTCATTCGGCTTCGTGACTGTCTCTATCTTATTCAGATTAACCTACCCTAGAATTATCCCTCTCTTCTCTTTGACTCGTCACGATCCCCATTCTCTCTTCCTCATTCGGCTTCGTGACTGTCTCTATCTTATTCAGATTAACCTACCCTAGAATTATCCCTCTCTTCTCTTTGACTCGTCACGATCCCCATTCTCTCTTCCTCATTCGGCTTCGTGACTGTCTCTATCTTATTCAGATTAACCTACCCTAGAATTATCCCTCTCTTCTCTTTGACTCGTCACGATCCCCATTCTCTCTTCCTCATTCGGCTTCGTGACTGTCTCTATCTTATTCAGATTAACCTACCCTAGAATTATCCCTCTCTTCTCTTTGACTCGTCACGATCCCCATTCTCTCTTCCTCATTCGGCTTCGTGACTGTCTCTATCTTATTCAGATTAACCTACCCTAGAATTATCCCTCTCTTCTCTTTGACTCGTCACGATCCCCATTCTCTCTTCCTCATTCGGCTTCGTGACTGTCTCTATCTTATTCAGATTAACCTACCCTAGAATTATCCCTCTCTTCTCTTTGACTCGTCACGATCCCCATTCTCTCTTCCTCATTCGGCTTCGTGACTGTCTCTATCTTATTCAGATTAACCTACTCTAGAATTAGGACGATCTGGCCATATTACCTAATAATTACGAAATGTAAACTGATAGAGAGTTAATGCTATATCTCAGTATTGTCAGTTTAGTCTGGATTAGACTTCAGTTTGATTTACATCAAGATTACTTTATGATTTAATTAAGTTGACTTTATTTAGCAGACTATAGAAAGATTTTCATGTAGTTTTAGGTCCATTTACTTGTCTTTACTTCATTATAATCCTCAATATCATCCTCTTATTACAAGTCAATATTAAATGGAACTGAAATATATAAAGAAGTTTAAACAAAACAACAGCGTTTTATCCTAGAATTACCAAAATCATGACTTTAAAAGGCTAAAATACAACTGAAATATATAAAGAAGTTTAAACAAAATAACAGCGTTTTATCCTAGAATTACCAAAATCATGACTTTAAAAGGCTAAAATACAACTGAAGTATATAAAGAAGTTTAAACAAAATAACAGCGTTTTATCCTAGAATTACCAAAATCATGACTTTAAAAGGCTAAAATACAACTGAAGTATATAAAGAAGTTTAAACAAAATAACAGCGTTTTATCCT
>NC_090765.1:33074738-33077238 GCF_036898095.1 Palaemon carinicauda
TTGAAACGTCTTGATTTCAATCCCAATGCAAGGTATAGCTTCATACATACATATTTACACACACATACACAGAAACACACAAACACACACACACACACTATATATATATATATATATATATATATATATATATACTTAGAAATAATTTTAATTATTATGTATAGATTCGTGTGTGTGTATATATATATATATATATATATATATATATATATATATATATACTTTCAACTGGTCACCTTTTAGAAATAATATATACATTTTTTATCGTTATCATAAACTTTTCCTAATCCCACTCACTCTTCAGGATTCGCTCCCTACAACCGCTCTTATATGCATATTGGAAAAAAAAAAAAAAAAGAAAAAAAAAAAGCAGCTGGTATTAATCAACCAATCCAAAAAAATATGAATGATTAGAAAAAAAAATTCTCATATAAAAAGTATAATCATAATCTAAGATTTCTTTCACTCTTAAATTTCACCATTCCGTAACAAGAAACAGAATGTTGGATGAAAAATGCTTACTAAAAAAAATTATTCAACAATGCAGCTTTGTGCCCATGCCTAGGACTAACAAAAGACCCCCTAGAACTAACAAAAGACCCCCTAGAACTAACAAAAGACCCCCTAGGAATTATGAATAACCATAATTATAATTATGTACAGTTGGATACAAGAATTCATTGTACAGCTCCCTCTGGGGAAGCACAACATAACACACCGTTACTGCGCGGCGAGTAACCAAATAAATCGTGCAGGAAGATAGGGCATTAGTGGTCGGCTGGGCTGCACTACTCTCCACTCAGTTACGGTGTGACAGGGTGCTTCCTCAGACCGAAGTGTATCAGAAATTCCTGTATCCAATTGTACATATTACTTTCATCATTGTCCACTTAATGCATTCAATATATTGATACGTCATCTAAAAAGCTTCCTTCCATGAGAGAGAGAGAGAGAGAGAGAGAGAGAGAGAGAGAGAGAGAGATTATATGATAAATACTCACAGATACTAGCACGGAAAGTTATTGAAATATATTTGAAAACGAGGTACATACACAGTATAAACACACAAATAAATAAATATATATACATATATATATATATATATATATATCATACTTACTAGCTAACCTACAACCCTAGTTGGAAAAGTAGCACGCTATAAGTCAGAGAGAGAGAGAGAGAGAGAGAGAGAGAGAGAGAGAGAGAGAGTAACTCTTCCCAGGAAATAAAACACAGGATTGAGGAAGAAACGAGTGCTTTTCCCTTCCTGCTTCGCTACAATCCAAAGAAAGGAACCAGCTGAATGAAGCTGAGAGAAAGAGGAACCTCCTGAGAGTTCCAGTCGATCTTCTCCCATGAGAAACCGGAGGAATCCCATGGCCAGAAGAAACCCAATAACAATAATGGAGACACTTTGGGAGCTTCGGTATCTGTAAACGTTCCTTGATATTATTATAGGAATTTCAGTATTCCAGTCTCTCTCTCTCTGTCTTTATAGATAGATAGATAGATAGATAGATAGACAGACAGACAGACACACACACACACACACACACGCATATAATATATATTATATATATATATATATATAAATATATATATATATATATATATACATACATACATTATATATATATATATATATATATCTATCTATATAGATAGATAGATAGATGGATATATACATATACATATATATATATATATATATACTTATATATATACAGTATATATATATATATATGTAAGTATGTATGTGTGTGTGTACAACTAGGTTTTTGTTTGGCCTGAAGATACACGCAGCCCTCTTTACGCCTTCTTTTGGAAAGAAAATAAGTCCAAATTCCTACTAATTTACTAACCAGCTATGTAATGATACATAAATAATAAGAAACCTAAAAAAAAAAAAAAAAAAAAAAAAATTGCTTATCACACGCATATTAAAAAATTTACTGTAAATGATCAGGACCATATCTGCAGTGAATGATACTCTCTTTAAAATTGCTTTTATTCTCCTTTCGATTCTAATTAAAAGCAGCTATTGGAAGAGTTTTTTTTTTTCGGAGGTTTCAACAAAGTGAACTGTTTTGCGTATCACCATGATCAGCAAAGCTGTACTAGTCAGGGCCATCCACACTACGTTGGTTTACTGTGAGTAATGAGACGAAAATCACCCAACATCACCAATCCACACTAGCCAGCGTGGTTATGAAACCTGTCCAAACTCCAGACATGAATTGAGGCACTGGCCAGCGTGGTTATGAAACCTGTCCAAACTCCAGACATGAATTGAGGCACTGGCCAGTGTGGTGATGAAACCTGTCCAAACTCCAGACATGAATTGAGGCACTGGCCAGCGTGGTGATGAAACCTGTCCAAACTCCAGACATGAATTGAGGCACTGGCCAGCGTGGTGATGAAACCTGTCCAAACTCCAGACATGAATTGAGGCACTGGCCAGCGTGGTGATGAAACCTGTCCAAACTCCAGACATGAATTG